>NC_083478.1:4615000-4667500 GCF_030014155.1 Tachysurus vachellii | reverse complement strand
TCTCTCTCAATAAAGAAACAAGGAATTTAAATTTATATAAAAAAAATGTCAGGTTTTTTTTTTTCCCTCAGGAAAAAAAGGCCAAATCATTGCTGTTGATGATCATCTAAATGCTACTGATGCAGTAAAGAGAGAACATGCTGCTAAACTAAGGAGTATTTCATTAAAGAAATAAAAAAAAAAGAAAAAAATAACAGACTGTAAAAAATAAAAATTACGACATTATAAACTGATAAAATCATCAGTGCAAATGAAAGTGAAAGACTTCTTTATGTTTTGGAGACAGTGTAGAAAAACCATTCAGATTCTTTTGCTGCTTCAGGACAGGAAAGTCAATGATATTGAATCAACAATCAGATTATTTTTAATATGGTCACTTAATTTTTTATAATGTGGTCACAATAAGCATCTGACGGATGTACAGAGTGATTATTTGGTCAGTATAATATATACATATTATACTGACCAAATAATCACTCTGTACATCCGTCAGAAACAGAAAAGCATCTCCGAATATTTTTTGGTCAGTTTTATATATATATATATATATATATATATATATATATATATATATATATATATATATATATATATATATATATTATTTTCTTATATATATTTCCTGATTATATTTTCTGATATATATTATATTTTCTTATATATATTTTCTGATATATTTTCTGATGTATATTTGATATATTTATTTTTTCTTTATATTGTATATACTTGTGCCTTATTTTTATTCCTTTATTCCTTTATATGTACGATTGTTTATGTGACAAATAGCATCTGAATTTGAATTTGAGATAAAAAAAACGAATTTGTTTCATTTTTTTCTGAACTTTTCTATGAATACACTGCTTATTTTATCTACAATATAGCTACAAGTATCTATCTATAGTAGTGTCTACTTTCATATGAGCTTCATACTAACACCACTGTGGACTGAGCTGGTCCTCTTGTCAAAAGGTCTTTTGGATGATGGCATTTACAATTAAAATGATCTGCATGGGTTGTATTTAAGTATATGTCAGATAGGATAATATAACATAATAAATAAATTCTACCAAAACTACCTAGTTATTACAAATTTAAATGCAACATCCATCAAAACATTGCATGAATTTTACCCAAACAAACAACGTGCAAATTATTTCCTCACGTTTATTGGGTAGATTCTATGGGTTTGTTTTGACAGAAGCAAAAGCATAGAAGCATAGAAGCAAAAGCCTTTATTTTGTCACATCTATATTATAGCACAAGAAATTCTTTCTTCTCACATCCCAACTTTGGAGGTTGGAGTCAGATCACAGAAGGTTAAGGGCCTCGCTCAAGGGCCCAACAGTGGCAGCTTGGCAGTGCTGGGGCTTGAACCCTGATCCTCCAATCAACAACCTAGAGCCTTAACCACCTGAGTCACCACTGCCGTTATATCTGTATGAAAGACCAGATATACAGAGATTCCTAATAAACACTTGGTGTATGTTTGGCTCTGAACTCACAGGTTAGTATGAACACGTCAAAAGGTTTTATTGTCAGAATGACAGAAAGTCTTTACAGAGTAAAATACATCATCCAGATGTTGTTGTTACTTTCAGCAATTCTTTTTATAAATTAAGTACAAATTAAACTTTAATCTAACAAACTCTTCTCCATCTGTTAGGCTTAATACGCTTTGAGAAGTACCATAGCATATTACTGGATTATTTTCTGTTGAAAAGAAAAGGAACCATATTGGAAAAAAGTACAATGTCCTATACGGTCATATTTAATTCTTTTAAAAAAAAAAGAAAAAAAAAACTACCACCCTTATGGCTTCCTCTGTGGGAATCATTAAAGTTTCAATATAAGTAAAACCCAAGAAAATGATTTTTTTTTCTCTTCCAGAGAGGCTTTTGAATATAATCCTTTTACAAAGCTTTCCTCAACTAACCCTCAAATCCCTTCCCAAAAAAACCAATCCTCAGTGGCACAATAAATACATTTTAATGTCCAATTAAATATTTTAATTATTATTTTTTTAAACTTACACCATTTTTACTTCATCTGGCCACTAAAAGTACATTGCAAGAACTCTACCAAACAAAAGGTACTGTTTGTGCTGTTGGAGGTTTTTTCTCTCAGAGTGACATTTTGGAGCCAAAAGAGAAGGCAGTCAAGGCCCAAAACAAAGGCGCCAGCCAAAGAATCTGCACATTTCCCCTTTCCCTATTCTTCCATCTTTCACTCATTTCACACTCCTGTTTTCCTCATTTCCTCGTGCCTTATGTGAAAAATGCTTACATGTGTGTGAATGCTTACAATCAAAAACTCATTTAAGCTTGGAAACGACGAGCCATCTTTCTTTCGTTCACTCTTTCGGCTACATGCTCTTTTTCTACCACCTACAATCCTTCCTTTCTTCCTTCAATCCCTTACTCGCTTGCTCCCTATTCACGTACATGTGTCCACTGAGAGATCTCGATCGGCACAGCCACTTCAAGCAAAGCGTTTACATTGATTACATTTTGCATTGCCCTCTAGAGACCACAACCAGTCACTACCCATGTTTACTCTGTCTCTCTCTCTCTTTCTCTCTCTCTCTCTCTCTCTCTCTCTCTCATTATCACGTTGTCAGCATCCACATCAGGCCTGTACACATGACCTCATCACACAGACACCTCGTGGGACTGCAGTCTTCATCCTGTACGCTGAAAACTGCTGGAAAATTTTGACCTGCAGGGTATCAGCACAACACAAATCAAGAGTCAGAGAACTCAAAATGTTATCAGGTGACCCTTTCCAGACATCACGTCCATGTGAGAGCTCAAATTAAGTTACTAAAGGCTTATATAAGTGGAAACCCATATGACATTTATATCAATTATGTCATGTTTGTTCTTGCCATGGAAAATTCAAACGTTGCTATAGTAACAACTCGTTCAAGGGTACTTGTAGAGCGGGCACTCATCGTAATCTATAACTAATAATAAATACTTTTTGTGCTGTTTAGCAAAAATAAATAAATAAATAAATAAATAAATAAATAAATAAATAATGTGTGATATGGTACATTTTGGAAGATAGAAGGAGGCCAATATAAAAATTGTGGAAGATAGAAGGAGTCTTCAATGTCAGAACTTTCTGGATTGTTAATAACATGCTGCAATTATGCTTTATTACGTTTTCAAGAAAATGAACTGTTAAAGTAACAACTGGTATCATTCTTTTCAACTCAATTAAATTCAATTGAACGTATTTGCATAGCCCTTTTAACAATTGACAGTGTCTCAAAGTGGCTTTACAGAAGCAAAGTAACTATTAAAATAGAAAAAGCTTAAAATAAAATTACTATAATAATTATCGCTAACTTCCATCTAACTAATCACATTTAGGGTGGTGACATTAACTTCACTTTGGCTAGGGCCGAATCAAACAATTCAGTCGTTGGTTATTTTGATATAACAGCAATTCCTCACATCAGCTACAGTAAACGATAAAACAAGGCATGTCGAGTTAAGCTGTACCACAAATGCATTTCGACAGAAACTGAACCGTTTGACCCATAACGTTCTGTGGATCAGTACTAAACCATGAAATGTGAAGAAAACATTATGTTACGTGTATTCATTTGGCAGATGATTTTACACAAAGCAACCTGCAATTGAGTCAGGATGCAATCCAAGCATACAGGTGCACAGTAAAACCTTTGCTTTAGGGCCTAACAAGTCTGCTGGGTTCACTGGAAGTCTTGGGATTTCAGTCTCCCGCTTGCTAGCTTCGAATCTTAACCGCTAAGGTGCCTATGCCAAAGAAATGTCTAGAAAACACACAACATCAGGTTGAATGAGAAGCGTCCAAGAAAAAAGCCTCCATGTTAAAGTGTGGTTCTGGACAAAGCTAGCAGCTTATTCTCAGGTCTCAGTGATCTATCTGTAAAACTATAGATCAGCAAATGAGTGCGTCTAAGGAAAAGGTTTCATTTTTTTTTTTTGAGACAGATATTTATGTTTTTGATCCGTGTTGAAATATTGGTCTATTTTGTCCTGTGCGATTGATTGCAGCCGCAGCAATAGCCGCAGATCGTGTCCTTTGAAACACTCATGCAGGCACATTTCAGCAATGTGGAGACAGTCAGTCAATCAGGACCGTTTCTTGGCAAAAACAAAAGCTTGGCTTTGCCTGAAAAACAATAACGAACAATAGTGTTTTGAGTATTGTCCAAACTGGAGCTTGTACTGTCCACTGGCTCACTTTCACACATCCGCCGAAAAGAAGAAATGTTTGGAGGAGCAGTAAAGGAGAACTGGAACAGAGCGAGGAGTCGCCTGGTTTATTGGAGGCTTAAAGAGATCAGCACCCATCTCTCCACAGACCACCGTTTGTGCTACACAATCCCTCACTGATTGTTGTAAAATCTTAAAACATTGCTGATCTGTAGATCATGATGATGTAAATCAGCTGTCACATTGAACTTTATCCTCACTCATATTTTCAGCTAGGTAAGACAATTACGGGCTGTCTGGTTTTGTTTGGCTTTTGTTTTTTTTTCAGCTAATGTTACCTAGTTAGTTAGTTAGTTAGTTAGTTAGTTAGTTAGTTAGTTAGTTAGTTAGTTAGTTAGTTAGTTAGTTAGTTAGTTAGGATGGTAGGTTGGTTGGTTGGTTACAAGATAAAAAAGGTAAAAATGAGCAGTTGCTCTGATTTTTTCAGAAAGGTGATCACAACCTCATTATCTATTGCCTCGTAAGGTAGATGCAGCTAAAGTTTATATTGATGATTGCAGCAGCCATTATTGTGCTGTTTACAAGTTCACTGAAGTTCTTCATTACTTGTAAGGTGAAAAATAAATCATGCATTCATCAGCTTCAAATGAACGCTTTATTAGCATTTTAACACTAAATATCTTTTATGAGTAATTTGATGAAGATAAACATAAAAGGCATAAAGAGTTTGAATTGTATTGTAGCTATATTTCTATAAAGTCTAATTAATACAATCAGATATTCGGATGAGGTTATGTTATGTGATGAGGTACAAACAGAGTGGCTTGTTTGTTTATTTGTTTGTTTGCATTGTTTTTATTTTGTATTCCACAAATTTGGGGGCAACCAAACTGTGATAGTAATACCAGGTGTAGTAGGAAAATACAATTTATGATATAGTCAGGGTTTTAATGTTGTATTTTTTTGTTGTTTTGTTTTGTTTTGTTTTGTTTTGTTTTGTTTTGTTTTGTTTTGTTTTGTTTTGTTTTGTTTTGTTTTGTTTTGTTTTGTTTTGTTTTGTTTTGTTTTGTTTTGTTTTGGGGCAGCCCAAATCTCGTAGCTATATGAGATATCAAAACGAATAATTAAGATTAATGATACAGACATAATTTTGTTGTTGCTGTTCTTGTTTTGCTTTTTTTTTGTGTGTTTGTGTTGTTTTTAGTTTTTTTATTCCATAGATGTCAAATTGTTATCAGATATAAAAATGAATTTACGTTATATTATTCATTCAGTGTTTTGTTGTTGTTGTTGTTGTTGTTGTTGTTGTTTTGTAGATTTTGGTATGTTTGCTTGTTTGATACGATTTTTGTTTTTTTCGCTGTTTTTTTTTTTCTTTAAACAAACGCCAGCAAATAAAATTACTTTATTAACATAAAGACAATAAAGAGTTATTTCTAATAGTAATGTATTAACTATATATTTTAACAGTTTGTCGTGTATAATGAAGTCATTATATCACAGACAATTATTAGTACATTACGCAGTGTACAGTATTAATATCCATTGCGTACTTTACTGCTCATTGTTTTTGACAAAATGGCTTCATTACACCCGACTTATTAAACTGGCAACTATTCAAAGAAACTTCGGGCAGGTCAGATGTAGTCTATACGTTTTTAAAGAATCTAATATTTATGATTTATGCAATATTATTTTTGCAGGTTAATGATAAATAGAAACAGGCTGCACACCTGTTGTGTACAAATAATAACGCTACTTCAGCACAGTAGTATTTTTGTCTGTTTTTTATTATATAATAATGCAATTTAATAATATTTGTTATATCAGGATGTTGTTATTATTATTATTATTATTATTATTATTATATAATTAATAATAATAGAAACCTGCCTCATACAGCCTGCAATTTAATATGTAATAATATATAAATAATAATTAAATATTTTATGTAGATTTTATTTATTTATTTATTTATTTATTTATTTATTTATTTGGAAGTTACTTGTGTACATCAACTGGAAAAGCTTTGGGGTTTCCAAGATAAAATTCTAAATATTTTTTCTAAAATTCAAATTAAAACTAGTTTCCTTTGGATTATTAATGATCAAGTCTATTTTGTCGCACTAGATCCAGGCCACACCTGTAGCTGACAGACTTCCCCGGAAGTTCCCGTCAAAAGGAATTCTTAGGCTAATAATTTTCAGTGTTCACACTCCAGCATGGCTGACCTCTGACCTCCACCCCAACGCCGCCCCCCTGTGTTTCCACACTCACGTGTGGAAACGTAATCTAAGCATAAAGGGCGCTGGACTTGCATCCGCGTAGGTTCATAAAAACTGGTATAAATATGTTAAATATATCGGTTTATTTTGAGCACAGTGACAAATACCACGCATTTCACCAGAAGACTGGACTTAGGAATGTTGTGATTTTTTGCATAAAAAAAAAGACGTCTGATTTTACGCACGTGTCTGGTTTAACGTCAGGATGCTTCCAGTGACGTGTTTTTCCCAGTTTTATGCAGACACACACAGTTCAAAGAGGGATATCTCATTGTCGCCTCCACCTCTCATTCACACATACACACAGATGCATTTTTGTTTCTCGGTTTTTCTACATACCGGCGTTCCTCTCGCTGCCACTTCCGCTATAAAGGCCGTTGGCTGAGTGCCACATGCCCATTAGCACTCGCGAAATAACCGTTAACAATATGGTGCCCAGACACACCAGAGTGAGAGAGAGAGAGAGAGAGAGAGAGAGAGAGAGAGAGAGAGAGACGGACACCTGGCTAGGCCTGGCATCTGTAACCCCAGCATCAGCACACACACTCTTACACTTACACTATTCCCATTTGATGCACAAGTGTTAACTTGTTTAGACTAACAGTTAACACTTCCACTGGAAGTCATGGAATAACAGTCATAACATCTTATGCGTGCATGCACACTATTTTTAAGGTTTTAATACTTGGACTTAATTAAACAACGATGTCTTCATTTTGAGGACCATAAGCGAGCTGTTAGAACTGAGAAGATCCAACAAGCTGTTCTGAAAAGCTCTAAATAAGCAGCACAGATGAAATCGCTCTTCACCGGAAACACGCGCGTTATTTATCCAATTTACATGGTGAGATAAAGCCTACTGACTGAAACAGAATACACACTCAGGGGAAAGGGTTCAGTAGGAAAAGAACAAAACGACAAAAACAAAACGAATTACAGTCTTTGACAATTTTTTAAATATATACGTATATATAGGCGTACATTTAAAAAGCAAAATCATAACTGTAACACACTTGTGTATCCCAGGAGCACCTAAAGTAAAGCTTACAGCAGCTTTACTCACTTTTTATTTGCTATTGGTATTTTTAACTTATGGTTACAAATTATAAATGTATCAAATAGGAACTTTGCATACGCACATACACACACACACACACACACACACACACACACACACATAAGCCATTTACTATCATACTTTTGTCATAGTGATAGTGTAAGTACATATCTCGTTCTTCTTCTTCTTCTTCTTCTTCTTCTTCTTCTTCTTCTTCTTCTTCTTCTTCTTCTTATTATTATTATTATTATTATTATTGCCAGCACTACTGCTACTATAATAAAATAACTTTTTCTGTTCCTACATCAACTAGCTTAATAATAATAATAATAATAATAATAATAATTATTATTATTATTATTATTATTATTATTATTATTATTATTATTATTATTATTATTGTTGTTGTTGGTATTATAATAATCATAATAATAATAATAATACAAATAATATGACTATGAATGATATTATATATAAATATAAATATGAATATGAATAATATGATTTAATAATATGTTCATTAGTACTCATAGTATTGTTTCTACAGTTAATATCATTGTTGTTGTTTTCCGCCGCAGTCTCTGATATTTTTTTTAGTACCATTTCAGTAGCATTTGTAAAACAGAAATACGCAAAGGTTGGAAAACACTCTTGTCTGATTGATTTAATAGTGTAATTATAACATTATTCTTATTTTTTTTTATTTGGTGTTTTCACCGCTATAATCAAACTTGTTTTACTGTTAAATATCACGCGGATTACATACGTATTTGTAAACGTGTTAATAAAATGCGAAATAACAGTCGCGGGGAAACTCCTTGAGAGTGAACACACCCGTGCACTGGGCCTTCACTTCTCATTTAAGTAGTGCTAAATAAGGGATTTAGTTTTCAGCAGATGATCAGTAGGAAAAGACAGAAAACTCACTTAGTGATGTGTTCGTGTAATTACCACATAATAATAATAATAATAATAATAATAATAATAATAATAATAATAATAATAATAATAATAAAAGACATAATGATAATAAAAGACATAATGATAATAAAAGACATAATGATAATAACAAGAAGAAGAAAAGGCAGAAGAAGAAGAAAAACATTATTATTATTATTATTATTATTATTATTATTATTATTATTATTATACACTTTGAAATATAGCAGTTCACTGTGGAATATATTTTGTTATATTCTTACTAACAGTAATGAATAGATTTCCATGAGTCAATAAAAAAGTAGAAAAGATTAACATTTCGTAGATTATCACTGTGCAATAAATCTATCTGCATTAAATTCTACTAATGGAGCTTGTTGAATTCATTCTGCAATCTATCTATAATCTATCATCTGATTATCTATCAATAATCTGCGTACAGCTCAAAAAGCGATGGCTGATGGTTTGCATTAGGAAGAATTTTAGTTAGTATTTTTAGTTTGCAGTATTACAACAGTACAGCGATAATACTCGACCATTTTCACGTTTTAGGTAATGTGGTGTTGTTGTTGCTGTTTTTATTATTTTTTTCCCTACTTACCTTACCTACCTAGTGCTATAATTAACCTTACAATCTTACCTACCTAGTGCTATAATTAACGGCCACAGTGTGCGCATTGACACCTAAACACTAATAGTCACAACAAGCACGTTAATGTATATGTAGAATTTTCTCATGCAGTTGGGAAGAGTGTTTTTCTTTTTCATGAAACGTCTAGTGCCTGATGTCTTTTTAAATTCTACACCGTAAGACAAAGAAGGAGAGACAGATGTTTCGATAGTTTGTGAGAACAGAGACATGTTGAGAAATCTTTCAAATGTGGGAAATTGTTATTCCATGCACCTGATTTTTTTCTTTTGGATTAATGTGTGTTGGTGTTGAAACTTCAGAAACCTGATCCGTGATGTTTATATATAGGTTTTCTCCATGTGTCCTCACATGCGCGTGTGCTAACGGACACGAATTCTGCAAATGGCCGCGCGCGTATTTGCGCCTTCCAAATTGGCGAGGAGGTTCATCCGCGTGCCACAGCGTGAAATGAAAAACACTGACCTGATTATCTTTGTGTGGCATCTTCTATAGATTTATTCATTTTACTTAAAAACAACTGATCACAACATTTATTTTATTAGGCAGTTATATAGGCCTATGCAGAATGCTTTATTATAATTATATTCGAGTTTTGTTTTGGGATGTTTTCGTGCTTTAAATACAGTGTATTATAAAACAGATATTTACTGCTACTTGGTAAAGTTTTTTTTTGTTGTTGTTTTTTTTTACAGAGAAATTGCATTCTTCTTGTGTCACGCTGTATTAGTTTGACATCTCTTATTATCGAGTGTAATAACCGCGCGCCCCGCGCTGATCTAGGTGTAGATTTGGTAATTATAATATATGATTGGCTCACAGGGGCTGGCGAGGGAGGTGATGCGGAACTATGTGGAGCATGTTCAGCCGCAATGTGAAAATGATCACAATGCCGTGGCTGCGCCGAGCTCACTGCTGAGGAGTGATAGTGCACTCAGCACTGCGGGTTGCCATATCACAATTAATTTTTCCAGCCATGCAGATCGTTTAACGTTCCCAATTCGCTTTAAATTATGGCAAATAGTTACTCAGTTACAAACTTTCTGAATCTAAACAACATAATGTACGCCAGACGAAATTTTAGTTTGATTTTGTTTTATGTCCAATCTGGCAACCCAGTAGCTGCTCATTTTACCACATAAGGGCGGCACGCGTGCCTCGAGGGGAGGAGGGCGACTCTCTGCGCTCTGCATTCCTATTGGTCTCCATCTCTGTTGATTGGCACGCGACGGTCCGGCCCCTTTCTGGAGGCCCTGGTTATTGGCGCTTTAACCGGTGTCGGTCGCTGCCTCTCGATGTCCGCGCGCGCGTACTGACAGATCAAACGTGAACGCTTTGTAAACTACAGCTCAGCTTCATTTGGCTCGTGCTTCTGTTTGATGTCTGTTCTTGAAGGTGAAAAAATCACGACCCGGATTGATCGCAGCAGAAGTGGATGCGCTTTATATTTGTTTTGTTTTTTTAAAGCATGGCCGAGAAGCGGCGGTCTCCGTGCACCATGAGCCTGAAGGCGCACGCGTTTTCTGTGGAGGCGCTGATCGGTGCGGAGAAACGCAGAAAACTCGACGATGAGGATAGTGAGAGCTGTTTTGGGGAAGTAAACGAGGTCGCGAGCCTGACTGGGAACGCGTACGGCGGCGGACGCAACTGTGACACAGACTGTGACGCGTCCCGTAAGTTTCTGCAGTAAAACTTGAGTTTTGGCATTTTGGAAACACACTTCGAGGATAAATAAAATAACAAGGAATATTAAGCTTTAAATATTTTTTTTTTTATTAAAAAGATAAAATGCATGTTATTTAGACATTATTAGTTATTACAGTTTAGTGTTTTGATTCTCTAGACGCAGATGAAACCCCAGGCCTCGGGATCATTGTTCTGGAGATTAGATTTCAGAGATTAAACAAGAAAATTATTATATGCTGTAATTCGTGATGTAAGAGAATCTTAGGCTGTTTCGCTGTTAATTTAGTCTAGAACAGTTAATCAAGAAAGTTTCTTTATACAAAATAATCAAAGCCAAGCAAACTAGAAAGACACGGGTGAAATGTTAGTGTGTTGAAAATGTTCAGTTGTTTTATATTTCGTCATTTCTTTGTAGTTCGTTCTGCTTTTCATGACCATGACAATCTTAGTAAAAAAATAAAAAATAAGGGCATGACTATAAAACACATGTATTAATTATTCTTGTTAAGGTAGTAATTATTATTATTATTATTATTATTATTATTATTATTATTATTATTATTATTATTAATATTATTATTATTATTATTATTGTTCAGGTAATTGATTTAGGAAATAAAACGTTTTTGCAGTGTTATATTACAAAGACACAAGACATTATTAGAATACTATACAGCTAGCATAGAAGTGGTGAAGATGGATGATATGACAAGATCATGTGTGTTTACAAGCTCACCCTCACACACAGTCTCAAATTAGCTAAAAAAAAGGAAAACAGGAAAGTGAATAACTATAAGTAAGTAAGAAAAGAACCACAAATCGAGCCCGAAGTATATACCGTATATTAACCTGTGGTTTTGTCCTGTTAAAGTAAATCTAAAATATATTGTTATGCCTGTTAATTTTTTTTCTTACTTTTTTAAGTAGGGTATTAATAGCAATTTAATGAAATATTTTCTCTGGTTCATTTACATCAATACTTTAATGACTAGCTCAAAGGAGTATGACTAAATTTTGTTAATAAAACAATGAAAATGTCCATAAAATAATGAAATAAAGTGAGGGAAAAAAAATCAAAACAGTAAATCAGTTAAGTGATACGATGACGTCATTATTATTATTATTATTATTATTATTATTATTATTATTATTATTATTATTATTATACATTTGGTGGCGCAGGGAAGTTGGGCCTATGAGGCAATAATAATAACAATAATAATAATAATAATAATAATAATAATAATAATAATAATAATAATAATAAAGCCTGTGTGTGTTAGCGGAGTGTGAGGATGTGGGCTCGGACAGTCCTCGGCCTGCCTCGCGGAGTTCTCAAGTGCACGCGTCACCGCCGCCAACAAGCGCGCGAGCAGCAGAGGAGGTGCGCGTTGAGCTGCAGGGCTCGGATCTGTGGAAACGCTTCCACGACATCGGCACGGAAATGATCATCACCAAGGCAGGCAGGTGGGTGAACCACACAGCTAACGAACACACCATCATAAAAGGCTGTCACCTAGCAAATGGCTAGACGCGCGTACAACGTATGCTTTCACGTAAAATAAAATAAATCCATGCGTCACATTTGGCATGTCGTTTAGTGATGTCAGATTTTAATCCTTTTCTGGTCGTTTACTAAAAAATGATCCTATACTCTAATAGCAATTATATGGGAAAAATATATATATCATTTAAAACCAAGTCTCGCCTGATGTTTGTGAAATCTAACATGATTTATTCATCATAAATCACAGTAATGTTGTATTCCAGACGAATGTTCCCTGCAATGCGAGTGAAAATGACAGGACTGGACCCTCATCAGCAGTACTACATCGCAATGGACATCATACCCGTGGACAATAAACGTTACAGGTTAAAAACAAACTTGTTAATTAATTATTATATTATATTCTATCCTGAAGATACAATGCTAAATAATGATACATGATGAAATACTCACATGTGATGCAAATACAGTCATTTTGGATCAAACACATGGTTTACTGGTCTGTACAAATGGTGCTTCAGTAACATTGGGATGACTCTGACTGCCCTTTTGGGCTGCCCTTTTGGGTGTGTAACCTTTAGGATCTGAAGGTCAGGTGACAAATGCAGCCCAAACAAATGCACACAACTCTTCAAATGTTGACTGGAGGTTTGTTTTCTGTGAGGTACTGAGCCTAACTGGTGGATTTCATTAATGTTTTAAAGATACGTGTACCACAGCTCCAAGTGGATGGTAGCAGGAAATGCGGATTCACCCGTCCCACCACGTGTGTACATCCACCCGGACTCTCCTGCTTCTGGCGAGACATGGATGCGACAGGTCATTAGCTTCGACAAACTCAAACTGACCAATAACGAGCTGGACGACCAGGGCCATGTAAGCAAGTTATTACTAATCTCTATTTTTATATTGTTTGTGCAGCACTTCAATGTTACTTGGATGTGAATAATTGAATCAGAATCTGTAAATGGAAAAGGCGCCATAAAAAGGCCTCCTTTTATTTTTGCTGTACAGACAAAGCGATACCTATTCGAAACAACTCTGATCTTAATGAGGTTAAATGTTATAATTAGAGCAGCCCACTCTTTTTATATACCTGTTAAAGACACATGCTAGCGATTGTCGCCCGGTGTGCATTTTGTTTTGCTGAATTATTTTAAAGGCCTAAACATGTTGTAATGTGGAAGGTTGTAAACAAACTCAATTGAAAGCATTCCTGCGGCGAGCTGGTTGAAGGCCTGCTCCGGCTTTGAAAATGTGAGCACGTGTGTTTTTATTGAAGTAGAAAACTGCTTCGGTAATTCCTCCGTTTCCCCCACTCTAAACATGGATGCGCGGGATAATGTTTTCCAGATCATTCTACACTCCATGCACAAGTACCAGCCGCGCGTCCACGTCATCCGTAAAGAGTGCGGCGATGAACTCTCGCCCGTTAAGGCCGTACCAACCGGTGACGGCGTGAAGGCCTTCTCCTTTCCCGAAACGGTGTTCACCACCGTCACAGCCTACCAGAACCAACAGGTAACTATCACCAAACTCATTACCAGTGTCTCCCAGTAGAACTTCAGCCTGATTGCCTGCCATGGGATGCTTTATTACGGCATTGTTAGTTTTGTATATGGTGAACATTTAGAGCGAGTTCAATTCCCATTGCAGTAGTTTTATTATTAGACCAAAGATCAAAGACGTCTGGGATCTGTCAGCAATGCAAACAATATAAAACACCCCATAAAGAACAACTTAGCCATAAATAGTAAGGTATTTTAGGCATTTATTTAGCATTGCTTATGGAGTTTCTTTTGTTCACTGGTGAGGGTGTTTTTTTTGTTTTGTTTTTGCTACATAAGATTTCGATTTCGATTGTAGACTTCAGGATTTTCAGTTTTCATTATCCTGATGATCTATAATGATTTATAAATCTGTGTGAATTTTTCTTATGTTGCCTTTGTGGGTCTGAGCAGCTAAACATTTTTAGTTGTTGTTTAGTTTTTAGTAATTGTTGGTAAATGTTACATTTTGTAGGTAAATCTTGTGTATCCTTCAGTATCTTGAGACAAGATGTTGAGTTCTAATATTTTGCTTTTTTGAGTCATTTGGTAAAAATGTTGTCCAACACACCTACACACACACACACACCCACACAGACACACGCACACACACACACACACACACACAAACACACAAACACACACACACACTGCCAGCCCTCTCACACCTACAGCTTTTGTAGCATTTGCAAACATGACTTATAAAAAAAAAAAAACTCCCCCACATTGTATTATGGGACACAGGTCACTTGCAGTGGGTCAGAGGACTCGGCATAACAGTCCGTGGGTCAGTTAGGAAGTGTTTGAGTCATTCTGTGTGTGTGTGTGTGTTTTCAGATTACAAGGCTGAAAATAGACAGAAACCCATTTGCAAAAGGATTCAGAGACTCTGGAAGAAACAGGTAAAGACACTTAGATCCTTTCTTTCAATTTATAAAGAGAACTCTGAGTAGATGCATTGTCTTATTATTATTATTATTATTATTATTATTATTATTATTATTATTATTATTATTATTATTATTATTGTCTGTATTATTATATATTGTCTGTGTTATTACAGACATTATTGCATTTTATGAGGAAACAGCTCCACAAAAATAGAGTTTTGGAGTATTTTTATGAGACACGTTTTAAAAGAAGTCTTTGTTGCTTGTGTTCTCTGCGTTCTGACATCAGTGTGAAGTTATTTGAGACCCAGCAGGGTGCATTACTGGATTATCTGATAATTATTTTTGCAAAAGCTCCTTCCGAAGCCGTACCGAACAGACGACCAACATTCCGCCAAGGCACAGACAAAATAAATAGAAAACTCGAAATAAAAACGTCACAATAGATTCCATTATTCCTCCCAAAAAAAAGAAAATAAACCTAAATGCAAAAAATTAAAAATAGAAAAGAAAAAAAAAAAGAAAATCTCAGAGACAATAAAAATAATCTCAGTACTCACATAAAAGCAGGAAAATAAATAAACGCATAAACAGGAAATGGAGGTTGGCCAGTAATAAGGTGGTTGTGGTGCTGGCATGGAGTCTCAGCGGGGGGAGTTTTACTCTGCTCATTAGTTTTAAACGAGAACGTTTTTAACACCCTGCTGAATAACACCAGACCATGTGCACCACCCCCTCTCCTCTCCTCTCCTCTCCTCTCCACTCCTCTCTCTTCTTCCTCCCTACATCCGTTCCTCGTCCTCTCTCCTCGACAGCCTCCTGTTGCATGATTAGAAGAGAAGTTAAGGAGCTCGCTAAACAATCGGAGCCGCCGGGAACCTCGAGCGGCACGTCTGATAAAACCCTGGGGTCGAAACAAGTCGAGACATCTTGTGCGAGTTATCGCCTGAGTGGCACTGAGGTAGCGTAACGGCCATGCTAACGAGGAGCGCCGAGAGCCGTCATTACCTCTACCCTCTCTCCATCTCTTTCTCTCTCCTCATAAAGCTTTAACTGTGGCTTCCTGCACTCTATGTCTGATCCTCTACCGTGTGAAAATAATTACAGCCATGCAGAAATACCTGCTGACGCACACACACACACACACACACACACACACACACACACACACACACACACACACACACATGCACACTTTATGTTCTTCATTACCTGAATACTGCCAAAAAGCATGGTGATAAGAAAAGGGGCCCGGAGTAAGATGGCTGCCAGGGTTGGACGCTCAGTAATGGCAGCCAGCGTCTATTCTTGGAACTGTTGTACAGCTCTGTTTCTTTAATATTGTAATTTTATGTTTGCTAACAGTTATGTTATACAGCATGATTTATGGCTTTTTAATTCAAAGATCCAAGATTTTTTATTTGTCAAATACAATTATATACAATCTAAAACTTGCAGTGGAATGAAAACAATAATATAAGATAACGGTTGCATTAAACAATGTTAAGCATTAATAATTCATTTATTATTTATTATTATTTTGGTCTCCTTCAAATTGTGCTGCATATTAAAAAAATAATCAACAACAGGGTGATGGGACACGGCCCAGTGTTGATTATTATCCCTTATCAACACTTCACAACGTCTGCTGTTCCTCTTACACCAAAGCAATTTGCTAATACTTGCTTTTTTCATTTATTATTCATGAACAGTTCATGTCAAAGGCAACCGTTTGTAGTCATAATTAATGCTGTGAGTTCCTATTAACAAAACAGAAAAAATACACACCTACAGTATTGCTTGTTATGTTACCGAGCAACCAGAAAAGCATGAACTTATCTCTCTAAAAGACTTTGCCAGCCATTACAAACCATATCAACCATTTTTCTTTGTTAAATAACAAGAAAAATATGTTCGTTATTTGCCGTAGGTGATGTTGAAGACTTGTTGCCATAGAAACCGTAACCAATTACAAAGAAATTGTTCAATCGATCAGGTCGTGCAACCGTCAGAATTCAAAAGCACTGTAGTTTAATTCATTGCGTGGGGATTAGTAGATCTGTGTATCTAATCCCAGTTTAAAGATGACTCTCTGTACAATGCCACCTAAGTGCTGTAACTTTGCAGGATGGGTCTGGAGGCTCTGGTGGAGTCGTACGCTTTCTGGAGGCCTTCACTTAGAACGCTGACGTTTGAGGATATACCAGGAATGACCAAGCAAGGTGACCAAATCGCATGAGTGATTATTTTACTGTGATAGATAGATAGATAGATAGATAGATAGATAGATAGATAGATAGATAGATAGATAGATAGATAGATTGAAATGCACCCATTAATACCTTTATGTGTATGTGTATTCATGCATGTGTGTGTGGGTGTGTGTGCATTTGTCTGTGTGTGTGCATTTGTGTGTGTTACTGTGTGTGTATTTGTACGTGTGTATTTGTGTGTGTGTGTGTGTTTTGAGCAGAGTGGAAATATGTCGTAATATATAATGTTCTTTTATCCCTTTTATGATCGTATAAATGGTTATTTTTATTCACTGCACAGAAACAAGGCATGAATCCACCCTATCAAAATAACCCATTTAATAACAAACAGTAATGAAGAGTTTCTCCTAATGAAGAGCAGAACCTATTCTTCTGGATTGGATTCTGTAGCAGCTCTGAATTATTCAGTAGCTGCATATAATGTAAATAATTTGGCAATGTTGTTTGTGCAGATGCATTGCCAGAGATTTAGTGGTTAAGATCATAATATAAAGTTCCTAAGAATTTGTTTGTTGTGTGGATTTGACAGAACAACAGCTGCTTTGTTTATGATGGATCTAAACTGGTGCACGGGTGGTGCACATTTAAAATGATGTGGTCATTGAGTGTGGCTAGGAGCTTTGTAAATAGTTTTTGATCATGTGATCTTCCATCTCCGTTCATGTACGGTATAAAGCCAAAACTATTCAACATAAACCCCAGAACAATTCAGCACTTTTTTAAACAATTCAAACTTTAATGTAAAAACATAATTTAAAATATCTGCTCGTTCTGCTACTGCCATTTGATCGTTACTGTTCAATCTGAGGTGTAATGTATGTGTGTATATGTGTGTGTTATGTAGGTGCAACAGGCTCTCATGGAGTGGTTGGGTCTTCAGCACACACACACTTACTCTCTACATCACCATGCTCCTCCCCAGCATTTCACCTGGCCACAGGGGCGGGGTCTGTGTGTGACTACTCAGCCTGCAGTCGAAGCAGCCATCCTCTTCACCGATTCGCCACGCCCCTCACTGCAGACTCGTACAGCCGATTGGCCAGTCCTGCAGCCGACGCCTTTTCCTCCACCAGAAACCCTGCTTATGTGGGCGGCTCAGACGGAGAAACGTTTTCCTGCACACAGACTGGCCTTCCAATCCAAATCCCTGGTATGCCTGGTCACGCCCCCCAGCTCCAGTATTTCATGCCCAGCCCTGCTCACAATGCCTTCTCCACCAATCAGAGCGCACCAAGTACGTACAATGGCTTCCGTCTCCACAGTCCATACGGCCTTTATGGATACAACTTTTCCACCTCACCACGACTGGCTGCTAGTCCAGAAAAGATGGCTGCCACACAGAGCTCGGTCCTGGGCTCATCCCCAAGCGGTACTTTGACAGACAGGCAAGTTCTGTCCCCTGTGGATGGTCTGCACATGCTCAGTGGGAGTCAGCAATCTCTCTTTGACTCACGGACATTAGGGCTGACAAGTTCCACCTCTCAGGTCACTGCCCACATGGCTTGATCTGTGAACTTCGACCTCCCCACCATGAAATGGACACAGACAGGTGGCCAGAACAATCTGGAGGTCTCTAAGTGCTCTCTTTATTGGACAGCTCTATGCGATTGTTGACAAAGGTAAGGAATGATGTCACATGTGGTACTAAGGATAGCCGAAGGAGGATAGTGTCTACTATTTCTTGCATTATCTGGAGACTACACTGAGAACTTCAAATAAGTGAGTGTTCAAATCTCCTACTGGCTTCTGCATCCAGTAAAAAGCTCACACACTGACAGCCATGAGATTTAAATGGACTTTAAATGGTTCAAGTGTGGGTGTCTAATCTATGAAAAATTCTGCTGTCAAATAGGCCAGAGCTGAACACAGGCAGAACAAGACTGGACACCACATCTGCCTTTATATCTGACTCTATCTGTCTCTTTACAGCACACAAACATACACACACTTTTCAGTCATAGCCTCCCAGAACTAGATGCCAAAATTTGCCTTCTCCGTACTTTTAGTACAGCGAACAGTGCCTATTTATCCTAGCGAGTTTCCGAGAGAGACTCATGGTATGAGCTGACCCAGAATCCGAATTAGCTCCTTCCGAACTGAGCAGCTGGGAGCCTGCGAGACCAGAAAGAGGAGGTGACCAGCGTCACAGCATAATCGGGCTGTTAGTTAGGAAACAAATAAAACGAGCAGTCCCACTGGAACCGAGCTTTGAGCTTTGGCTGCCAGTGGCTTTGGTACTTTTTTGGTATTAGCAGAGCTTGCAAGCAGGAAATCAGCAGTAGTCTGTATGGGGTTTAGAGTCGGATGCCCAGATTTAGCGACTCCACTGCTTATGGCCTGAATGACTTCCAGCTAGCATCATAGTTTATGGGGCTTAAGCTGAAATTGGAAAGGTAAAGCAACAGTGAGCAAAAAAAAAAAACTTTGGCCCTTTTTTACTAAAGCTGCAATGTGGAAATTTGATCTGTACTTCTCTACTGAGACAATTTAGAAATATAGGCCATGGTAGTGTTTAGCACTCATACACTTAGAAATGCAGACTCTGGCAACCTCCACCAGGCTTCTTGGGTTAGCCTGGGTCAGTTTTTAGTACCAGTAAACTGGAGCTGAAAAGTTAAAGCTTCAGTTATTCAAACACAGTTTATTTTTTTCCTCTAACAGACATACTGTATTAACTTTAATATGTCTGATGTTTTTAAAGGAATTCTATATAAATAATGAAAAGATTCATATTAATGTATCGGACAATTTCACTCATGCACTTACGGCAATCATTTTCTTTTTTTTATCTTTGATGTTTAAGTGACACTTTGGACAATTTTTGGCCAGGGAATTACAAACAAATCTTATTGAGCCAAATAAAATATATGCAAATTGTACAACATATTACGTGTGTGTGTGTGTGTGTGTGTGTGTGTGTATGTGTGTGCCATCACTGTCCGACAAGGTCATGACATACAGTATGTTTAATTAAAACACAATCCCAATGAATGAAATCTCTCTAGAACTTAAAGGTTTTTATCAGATATTAAGTTATTTTTACCATCATCGATAATTTACCATCATCAGTGTGTAGTGTTGGCATCGTCCTGAGTGCAGGTTATTGCCTGTTTCACATGTTCTCACTTTGTCTACCATTATATGGCTCGGTAGACTAAATTGTCCATAGGTGAGAATTAGTGTGTGAATATGTACTGTATATATGTGTGTGTGTGTGTGTGTGTGTATAATACACTTCATCCAGAGTGAATTCCCGCCTCACACCCAACATCAGCTCACACCTGACCAGGATAAAGTTCTTCTTGAAGGTGGATGAATCTATAAATAAATAATAAAGCACTATATTAATCACTCCATCTTCAGCTGAACCTTTTTTTTTTTTTTTACAGTGAACCTAAAGCAGTTTGTTGCAAGCTACGTTTCTAAGAATTGAAATAAAAACAAAAAGTAAAAAATAAATAAATAAATAAAATAGAGGTAGTAATAAATGTCAGTTATTGTGAATGGTGAATAGGTATAAATAAGCATGTAATTATTTATATAGATAGAACTATATATGTATTAATATGTTATTGCATAGTAATCAAACAGGGATTTGTATATAATGAGAGGGTGTTAAAGTGTAATGGAATGACAATGATACAGTGATAAAGCAGACACCACAAATGTATACATATTTTCTACTATTGGGACTCGATTTAAGAGTCTTTACGAAACCTCGGGTGTCTCCAAGTGTATGACTTCTGAGAGTTATACAACAGTGTGTCATACTAAAACTAAATGAAGTTGTAGAGTTTTATAGACTGATGGTGTTCCTATTCCCTGACCTCGTGAACCAGTATTGATGTATTCATTGACGTAGCTCTAGTCAAAGCTCTGGTGTAAGTTGCTCAGGATAAGACAGTCTGCCAAATGCGATAAATGCAAATGTGAGTAATATAGCAGACATCGACCTAGAAGTCCTAGAAGTGTTTCATAAGGCAAATGTTTAGCACACATTGCTGTTTGTGGGGATGTGGTAGCCTAGCGGTGATGGTGATTGGAAGGTTGCGGGTTTGAATCCCAGGTCCGTCGGTGCTGGAATCACGAGGAAGGACCTTAGCGCATCAATTGCACAGGTGTATAAAATGAGATTGAAAAAGGAAAATGTAAGTCACTTTAGATGACTTGAATGCTTATAAATTCATAAATGCTACATTACAAACCAACCAAATAAAATGTATTGATGCTTGTCAATAAGTCTTGAAAGGTGGAGTTAGCAGGTATCATTGATTTAAGTTAAGAAAACATCCAGTGGCATGTTCTTATAGGAAAATAAACAACAACAGAACTGGGATGTGAGCAAATAAAAAGCATTTTGATTCAGTACTTAATCATTTTTCTATTACAGCATGTCCCGAAGTGATTTATTCCACTTATTCCACCCCATAGCAGTTTGCCAAGGTTTACAATTTACATTCATTTCCATTTATTTATTCGTTTAATGCTGTGGAACATAATTTCCTGTTATTACTCATGTCATAAGTCATACAAGTTTTTTCTTCACTGAAAAATAAAGTGAAGGAAAAATATATCAATATATGTAGCTTTAAATGTTACTGTGAAACCATAAAGACTTTTTCTACGACTGTTACAAAGCACCGACACAGGAGACTCTTTAAACATCTTTTCAAAGAATACGTGACATTGTTTAATAGAATTAGACACATTCTATAAATTGGTTCATCCGTCATACCTAATCATACCATGACTAATTTTTCTTCACAGTTAGAATTAATAATGTATTTGAAAGAAAGCATTATTTGTCCAAATTGTTGTTACAGAGAATAATTTAACATCCTCTGACCAATCTGAACCAGTCAATAGCACTGAGCTATAAGACCAAAATAATCGAACCCTGATCAAGCTAATCATATAGTCTGAGTCAGGCGTGGGTTCATAAAAAACCTGTTTAAGGGAACAACAGGTCGGCATCGAATATCTACTGCTAGCATGATGGTAATGTTCACTCCATTTCACTCGCTTCAGAAAGAATTAGAAACATTTAAGTATTAACAGTTTTCAAATTATTTAGATGTTATATATTTTGTCTACCCTCATCCATTATTGTAGCCCTTCACCTTTTTAAACTGCAGCAGCGGTCAGCAGCGGTCATCGGTGTGCCACTGATAAATAAAAACTAGTGTAAAATTAACATAAAGTCAACATAAAGGTTTCTCTGTGGTGTGTGTTTGTGTTTGTGTGTGCGTGTCCATGGCGTTACTGGAAATGTCATTGATCCATCATGTCCGATTAAAATTAGTTTATTGCTTATTGTTTAATGGTGAAAAATGACGATGATGTCATATCTAATCACACATGAGACTTGTTTGTTGGTGTGAGGAAGAGTGTGACTTCTGACAGCCAGCGGGGTGCTTCTTATAAAGGAAGGTGAGTGGGGTTACTGCATGATGGGGGGGTTATTTTATTTTAGAACAGAGGAATGACTGGCTTGCTGAATCTGAATAACAGGTGACAGCTTGACCACACACCAACACACACACACACACACACACACACACACACACACACACACACACACACACACACACACATTTTTCCAGTGCACCTGCTAGTCTTAAAGTGTTAACGTTCACAAATGTACTGATAATGAGCCAGACATTAAGCCGTTATATACACAGTATATATGTGTGTGTGTGTGTGTGTGTGGGTGTGGGTGTGTGTATGTGTGTGTGTGTGTGTGTGTGTGTGTGTGTGTGTGTGTGTGTGTGTACCTTGGGCAAGAACCTGATCACAGAATCCATATCAGTAATTAAACAGCACCAAGAGCTGGATTCTGATTGGTCAGAAGGTGTTGATTAAATCTCTACAATACTTCTGTCTGTAAGGTTTATATTACTACGTTCATTCTAAGCTTATTTCTATATTAATATTAAGATAACACTCAAAACTTGTGTTTGATCATTGATATGTTTTCTACTGGGAGATTTCTGCATGGAGTTTCCAGTGTCAGGTGTTAAGATTCAGTAGGTTTTCTGACAAGTTGCCTACTTGTTTTATTCCAGAGAGAGTTAGGGTTAGTGGTTAATGTGTTGGATTACTGATAGGAAGGTTGTGAGCTTGAAATCCCAGGTCCTAAGCTACCAGTGCTGGGCCCTTGAGCAAGGCCCTTAACGCTGAGTTGTATAAAATGAGCTAAAAAAAAAAAGTCGCTCAGGTTAAGGGCGTCTTCTAAATATACAATGGAAATGTTTTATGGCATGAATTGTAATTCTTTACAAATTATTTATTCTGCTTCACAGAATAAAATGTACTGTATAAACATCTTTCCTTCGTCTGTAGATTATCCTGAATGTGCTTTTTTCTTTATTGCCAAAAACTAGCTTTCATGCACAAGTTCACATCAGTTCATAATAAATAATTCATATTAATATTCTGTAATAGTGCCTCATCTATCAATCATAGTGTATTAACATCAGCATAAACTACAAGCCACATCATATAGTCGCAGTTACTCAGACGTATTCACCCGAGTGTCTCCTAGTGTGTTACATAATGCAAATGATCCACAATTTAGCCACAAATACCCTCAAAGCGCCCGGTTCAAGTCCACGCCGGCAGCTCGTCTGCTTCCTCCTTTCTTTAACGTATGACTAATACAAACATATTACAGTAGAGCCTGTGTTTTCTGCTTCATGCTTCCTGGACACATGTAGTGGTGTAGTCCCTCATGACTGAGCATAAAGTCCTGACTGAGGTGATGGAGTCACTTCATGCATTTTGTGGAAAGCAAATTGTTGAAAGCTACAGTATTTCAAGAAACGACGTGTTTTATCTTCGGCCGTTTGAGTTCGTGTTTCTCTTTCGGACTGTGGACGGATGTACGGCATGAAGGAACAAATAAATGAACGAATAACTGATAATTGGATGAAATGATTTATGAATAAAGAAAGAATGAAAGAATACATTTTTGAAGATTTCTGTATTTATGTTTAACATCAACTTATTAATATGTGAAAATCTTAACACACATAACTTTCATTATGGTGTTGTGTATTCAGAAATACATTTTTAATCACATTTATATACAGGACGCAATATTTAACCAGTAACACTGGTACAATAGTGTTACTGGTTAAATATTGCGTCCTGTATATAAATGTGATTAAAAATGTATTTCTGAATACATTCTGAGGTAATATGAACATTTCAGAAGGACATCTGAAACAAAATTACACACACACAAACACACACACACCCACACACACACACGCACACACACACACACAAACACAAAAGAGATGAAGATGCTAGTTTGTCACACGTACAATACAAAAAGCCGTAGCCAGTACGTAAGCAAAGTACTCTCTATGACGTGTCATGTGATGTAGAAGCCTGTTTGACAGAGCTGAATGCTTAGCATTCTCCTCTAAGCACACCGAGGTGCTGAAAGTCCTACAGCTCAAACACATGTGGTGCAGCATTTAGTGCTGACGTTTATCCTACACTACACACGACACCGGCCAGTAAAAGTCAGTCCAATTCAGGCAGATTAGCAGAAAATGTGAATATTTTTATATGAATTTTATGTCAATGTTCTGAAAGTTATAAACCTTGGTCATTGTTAAAAATAGAATAACAACATTTCAACAGAGTATTTTGTATTTTTTTGTATTTTCAGTCGAGGTGAAGTTTATTTGCAATGAAAACACAGACAAGAATTAATCCTTCCCAAGACCCACAACTAACTTTGCTATAGAAGGAAACATCCAATTGGTGGAGCTAGATCTGGTCTAACTCCTCCTATAATCCTAATCCATACAACACAAAGAACATAATTCAGTAAATTATACACTTATCCAGAAACACACTGAGGTGTCTCCTCCCATTCAACTCCAAACAGGTGGGCGGAGCTTGATCAGATCTGACTCCACCCCATGGACAGTATGATCTGCAGCAAAAGGTGTTTAATTTATTTAGGACGAAGACAGTGAGATAATAATAATTATATTATATTATAATAATAATAATAATATAATAATAATGGCATTTATATGACTTACTGTGTGTGAGAAGCTTAATGTCCAACATGGTGGTTAATAAACTAATTTATTGAAGTGTAACTTGATTTTTTTTAAATATAAAACATTTCACTGTGACAGTCCTGGCTAACCTTTTTGCAGGAAAGGAAAGGAAAGGAAAGGAAAGGAAAGGAAAGGAAAGGAAAGGAAAGGAAAGGAAAGGAAAGGAAAGGAAAGGAAAGAAAGCAGTGTTAAGAAAGTGCATTGAGGCCATGTGAATCACAGCTGGTCTCTCAGAGAAAAAAAACTGACAGGAAAATAATTCACAGCAGTGTGAGAGGACAAGTGGAAGCATCGTGTGTGTATGTGTGCGCATGTCCGGGTAAAGTGCTAGTGTGTCGGTGAGGCGGATAAACTCAGGGTGTGTGTCCTGGTGGGTATTTGATGACAGTTGCAGTAATCTGAGGCGCACTGGTATCTTTTACACTCTTTTAATCTTTGTCATCAAACCCTTCCAGTGCGGTGATTAATGGAGCTGTTTACATATACGGTCATCCTGAATGCTGAGGATGTGGTCTGCTTAACAAACTGCCATTGTTCTAACATCACAATCTTAAAAATAAAAAACAAACCAACAAGACAGAGGATCTGGAAAAAGACTCTTCCTTTTCTCTCCTGTTCTTACATGTATATATATTCTATATTCTATTTCTCGCCTCCTATCTAATGAGGACTGAGTTGCAGCTTTAGGAAACAGATGTCCTGTTTTTTCCAGAAACTTTTTTTTCTGCTATTCAGTGTTTAACCTGACTTACGAAATCTTGAGAGAATGAATGATGCACTCTGGAAATCTCCAAGACAGAAATGATTTAGCGTAAATATGTTTTATTCTCCTACAGAGTAAAAGCTTCACTTGAATGATTCAGTATCAGTTTGTCTTTTGTTCACTGACATAATTAAAATCATACAATTATATTTGTTCATATTTTCTTTATTTGGCAAACCAAGTAATAATATTAAACTATAAAGTTATAAAAAAAAATATTAACTTTACAGAATCATCATGGTCCAAAGATTCAAAGTCCAAATCATTCGATTCTTGACACGTCTCCAGCTACATACCTTAAGACATATGAAATGCAGCTTTCCCTGATGGACGATTTAAAAGATAAATCTTTAACTCAGATGATATATATATATAAACCTCCACAATATAAAAAAATACATATTTTCTTTTTTTTTAATGTGTTTATGCGTCAAATCTATTAGAAAAGTTCCTGAGAATGATTCATAGCATATTAGATAAAGTGTATTAATATGAACCTGGCAACTAATCTGACTAAACACAATAGAGATATCATCATACCATATTAAATCAATCAATATCTGTTTGTTGTTGTTGTTGTTGTTTATTATGGGGATCAACTAATGAGGATCAACAAAAAGCCAAATGTCCAACAAAGAGTTAAAGAGGTTTAATGGAAACATAAAAAAAATTTAAAAATAAAAAACATTATGCTCCAGTGATCCCAATGGAACATCAATATACATGAAAGTGTGTCTCCTGCTGAACTCGATATCTTCTATAAATGTCCTGGATGATGATGGCCTTGCCAGGGGTTTAAACTGGATTACAAATCAAATTAAAAGCCGACTCGGCTCTTTCCAACTGTCCAGAATGTTATTATCACACACATATTATTTAGTATTACATTATGTTCTGTTCAGCAGGCTGTGTTTTTTAGAATCGTGCCGGTTTTAGTCAGTATGGTCGGTCGCTTAGCTTCCAGAAGAAATCCGTAGAACTTCCACACACCCGGTGGGAGGGAGAAGAGGAGCAGGGAGGTGACAGTAAGGGCAATTTGTCTTTCGCACGCAGCATAAATAGTGACACCCTTTTACACCCCTTCACTCCTCTCTCTCTCTCTCTCTCTCTCTCTCTCTCTCTCTCTCTATCACACAGACACACACACACACACTTCTCTAGTCTTATTAGCAGCAGAATGTAGAGAGCAAGTGAACCCCCCACCCCATGAAACACCAACACCCCACCCTACCCCACCCCCCACCCCAACCTTCCATGCTATGGCCAGACTTAGTGCTGTCATTTATAACCCACACACAACACACAACATCAATCTCAGGAGAATTGAGAAGCGCAAAGACCCGATGAAACACCGACCATGATCACTATGTCAGCTGAGAGAGGGAGAGCAGGACGACGATGGGAGTAAACAAAAAAAAGATCGGACACATGACACAAGAGAGAAAGCATGTAGAATGCAAGCGTGTCTATAAATGTGTCGATCAGAGACGATTTGCTTGTAAGAATCGGCTGAAATAAAAAAAAGTATGAAAGTTAAGCTTAATGTTGAAGGTTGAGGATGGACTTAGTGGAGGTTTTTCATATAAATCCACATACACTCCATATCACATCACATTGGTTTATTTAAATCTAGACCATTTTACTAGATCAAATCCAGGCAGGTGTCTCTGGTGTGATCCCAAGCTTGGCTCACTGTCTAAGTGGAGTTTTGCATGTTCTCCCACATCCATGTGGGTTTCCAGAAAGTTCTTTGGTTTTCATCCTAGATTTTAATGAAGTTTATTTACTGAAATATTGTCATTTTGGCACAATTTTGAGAATGTGCAGTAAATGTGTGTGGTTATTTTTTGTTAGAAGATACAAGGTGACAGAAGGTGATGCTCAGCGTTAGGGTTAGTTCTTTAACATGGTTCGGTTTGGTGTCCTGTAAGACTTCAATCCTGGTGATTAACCGTCTTGCACAATTTGAAATGTCTCCACTGCTGGTTAACTTAACAAATAATTATCAGGGCAGTTGGATCTCATGTCAGTAGTAGATAAAACTTCAGTAGGATCAAATGTGTGTGTGTGTGTGTGTGTGTGTGTGTGTGTGTGTGTGTGTGTGCGCGGGTGTATGCACCTGTTTGTTCATCAAGTGTTCACATTTGCTATACGACTCATATTACTAGAGCAGCATTTCACTGTCCGCGTTTTGACATGAGCATGTGTCGGTGTGTGAGCATTTGACCAGCTGGGATTTAACACTACTAAAATTATCCCCAAGATCGTAATAAGCGATTGAGCTGTCACATGCACCGTGTGAAATCCCTCTGCGAAGCGAATGTTTTTATAGTGCGCTAAAAGTACTGAAACATTTTTTACCAACCCGTTTCTGAAATTATTATCTCATAATTATCGGGGCTACATCACGGTACA
Source organism: Tachysurus vachellii (assembly GCF_030014155.1). Classification (NCBI taxonomy): domain Eukaryota; kingdom Metazoa; phylum Chordata; class Actinopteri; order Siluriformes; family Bagridae; genus Tachysurus; species Tachysurus vachellii. The sequence goes on along the minus strand of NC_083478.1, from coordinate 4,639,200 downwards.
TATGGTATACATTTTTTACATGGAACGTCGGTGTGTGATTCTTTTTCTTATTAAAAAAACTTCTCTAAAGTTAATGTCTTGTTTTTGACTCGAAGCCTTTGACTTCAACCTTCGCTGTGTTCCTTCACAGACATTTAAAGTCTTGTGCACCCAAGAAGTGAGTTATTAAAAAACAGTGAACAAGAATGTTGTACAAAGCAACTCTGTGCCATCTCTTCTGCAGATATGATTCATCAGACCATGCCACCTTCTTCATGATCCAGTTCTGATGCTCAGATTGTTGGTGCTTTCAGTAGAGTACACGGGTCAGCGTGGCTACACAGCCTCATACGCAGCAAACTGAAATGCACTGTGTGTTCTGACACCTTCTATCATAGACATCTTAACATCTTCAGCAATCTGTGCTCTTTTGTGGGATCGATACAAACAAGCCAGCTTCGCTTCACATGCTGAACAATGAGCCTTGAGTGGCCATGACATTGTCACCGGTTTAGTGGTTGTCCTTCCATGCTCTGACGTAGTTGTTAAGAGGATCAGGCTTCAAGCCCCAGCACTGCCAAGCTGCCACTGTTGGGCCCTTGATCGAGGCCCTTAACTCTCACTGCTCTATTGGTGCTGTATCATGTCTGACCCTGTGCTCTGACCCCAACCTCCAAAATTGGGATATGTGAAGAAATAATTTCACTGTGCTGCAATGTAGATGTGACAAAAAAAGCATTCTTCTATCATAAATTGGTCAGTTCAATGCTGGTCCTTATGTTTGTCAAATTTTTCCTGCTTCCATCAACACATTAACTTTAAGAACTGGCTTTCACTTGATGCCTAATATATCTCTTAATATATATATACACCCACAGGAAGGAAGATTAAAGCTTGCTCAAGGTCAGCCATGCCCCTTAGCCGCTCACACACATACACAGTCCCACACATAAGTTACATACACAAACTAACACACACTGAGCACAGCGGCTGAACTAATAGAACTCTGCAGCACTAATAGGAGGATTTTTTATCCTCAACTCAACCCCCCTTCATTTATATATATATATATATATATATATATATATATATATATATATATATATATATATATATATATATATACACATACATATATATATATATATGTATGTGTATATATATATATATATATATATATATATATATATATATATATATATATATATATATATATATATATATATATATATACACACATATATATACATATATATATATATATGTATGTATATATATGTATATATATATATATATACATACATATATATATATATATGCGCGTATGTCACATATTTTTAAAATAACATTTCAGTGCAGAAATAGTTTTAACAAATGGCAGTTTTGTGCCAAAGCTGGACAAATTCTTTACTGTCTGTCTGGTAGGTGAGGAAATCTCAGTTTATTTAGCTTTTTGAGAAGAGCTCAACACCCCCTGGATCCATCCGGAAGGTTGCAGGACTAAAGACCACTCTCCCATGACAGCTACATCAACGAGCCGCAGCCTGAAACACACACACACACACACACACACACACACACACATACACACACACACACAGACACACACACATTCTCAATACAGGCCAAAATGTTTCACTAACTCTACAGCACACATATTAATAAACAACCTTTAGATTGCACATTAGGGGATGCTCCACATTCTATTGATATTTTTGTATATACTGATATTTATGTGTGTGTCCGTGTGTGTGTGTGTGTATGTGTAGTTGTGTGTGATCTGCTTGGTTAACAAGTAGTGTTTACATCTGACAGAATAGAATCAACATGGCCACCCACACAGCCCCTGCAGCCCACAGAGCTGTCAATCAATCACTGGCCTGCCGACGCTACAGAGAAGGGAAAGGCTACTTGCAAGCCACGGGCTCATAATAGAAACAAGAACTGCCACAAATCCACATATGCTGTCAGACACGTCATCACATCCTAACCAATCAGGACGCAGATACTGTACTTTGACATACAGGACTGAGAAAGTATGATGACTCTGCAGTGGGTTTGTAGAGATTGTTGATTGATCAAAGTTTTTCATACTTGACAGTGAAGTCAGTGGAAACTCAAAGGAACACAATGGAAACAGCTTCTTCCTGAACTTTACAACGACAGAACACAGCAGGTCCAACATATTTTGCGTTACTGAGGTTTGGATTAAACCAATTCCATTCACATGACCTGAAAAACCAGCTAAAACAGGCAGATCACTGTAAGAATCAATACTGACAACAAATATTGGATCTAATAATAACTTTACAACAATCCTGGTTTGCAATTCTTGTAACACATTTTTAATTTAATGGTGCTTCTTATGCCCCTTTTCCACCGAGGCAGTTTGAGTGCTAGTTCTGAGCCAGAGCCTAATTTAGAACCAGTTCTTTCTTTTTCGACAGCCAAAGCACCGGCTCTGAACCAGGAAAAGTGGTTCTTAAGTAGCACCAAAACGTTGCTGGTCTAGACTTAAGAACCGCTTGCGTCAGGGGCTGTGGGTGGGGCTGGGGGTGGGGGTGGGGCTACTGTTAGCGCATTTGATAATGTACCTTAAGTATACTAATATTTAATACACTTTTACTTTACCGCAATATGATCAATTATCAGCACACATGATAGTAGGTAGCTACATGCTAAGGCTAACTTTTTTCTGTGTTAATGATAAAATAATGTTATGTACTTTCTCGATTACAACCTCCGTTTATACAGATTACATGGAGCTGCACTAGCTCTGAACCAGCACCCAGTTCTTTTTGGTGGAAAAGGAGTATTAGACACTTTAAACAAAAATGTAAGGTGCAAAAGTCTTTTCCATGGAAATGTAGTTAAGTAAATATACAAGAATTAATTTTCAGAATTAACCCCAAAATTGTACTTCTTATATTGTGTTTTAATACTTAAGTATCTATACTTTACTATACTATACTTTATGAGTCTCCAGTGTGAGTGCTTAAAAAGTGTCAGTTTTCTGATATGTGAACGTCTGCAGAACAGAAGGCATTTTCTTCAGTTACTCCGTACCATAACAAACATCATTTTCTGTTGTCATTCTTGTAAAAAAAAAAAAACAGGTTGATCAAAATTATGCAGAAATGCTGAATTTATATAATACAAATTGCTCGTTTCTAACATCTTTTAAACTACTGAGGTCTGAAATGACTGCTATCCAAACCATGGTGTCCACATAGAGTTACAGTAATGCTACTACTAGCTGCTGTTTATATCCTAAGTTCTAACAGGGACTTTCAATTTCAGTTCAATTCTATTTATTTGTGTAGCACTTTTAACAATTTATATTGTCTCAAAGCAGCTTTACAGAAGTACAGAATAAAAAGTTTAAAGTTTAACATTTAGTTGGTATTTATCTCTTACATCTATCCCTAATGATCAAGCCTGAGGTGACGGTGGTGAGGAAAAAACTCCCTGAGATGATATGAGGAAGAAAGCTTGAGAACCTCATCCTCATTTAGGTGACACTGGAAAGAAAATGATATCAATGTAGATAATGTCCTTTCTGCAACAGATTGTAGTCAAGCGGAATTAAGCAACCGAGAACTCAGGTCAGAGTGCAACAATGGGTCAAGGAAAACGTGACGGTCTCCAGGCGGCTCCATTCACTGCAATCCCATGAGTCACTGGCCGTCCATGCAGATCAAGCCCAGCAGAATGCACACCGGGCGACGAGGCTCCAACAAGGGATATGTAACTATACGTAGATATAGCATACCTCATGTCATTACATGTCATACAGTAACGTACGTTTAAAAGCTGCCAAATATAACAAATAGCATTTGTGACACTAATTAGGCATTAAAATGAAGTGGGACAGAATGTAAAACTTGGAGACATGAAAATACCACAAATGAGCAAAAATAGAGTCATATTTCTAAATAGTGCACAAACGCCAACAAGGTTTCATGACTTTGCACAATTTGTGTCAGTGGGGAGAAGGAATCGAATGCAGTGCATGATAGCTTATGGTCAGTGTGTGTGTGTGTGTGTGTGTGCGTGTGTGTGTGTGTGTGTGTGTGTGTGTGTGTGTGTGTGTGTGTGTGTGTGTGTGTGTGTGTGTTTATTATTGCTTGGGTGACTGCTGAGACAGACAGATTTACAGAGAGACACACACTGTGCCTGGAATGACAGCCCCCCAACACACACACACACACACAAAAGAAATAAAAAGCAGGCCAAAGAAAGAAAACAAAAAAATTCATTATAGTATTTAACATCCACAGAAACGTCCCAGATCCTATCCTTATGGTCAACATCACAATTTAAAATGCTGCAAGTTTCCTACAAGTTTTGCACTCATTAATTAAAAGTTTAATTCTTTTTATTTGTATTTTTTTTTTGCACAATCACAACTGTTGTGTGTGGGGGTCAAAGTGAGAGAGCTGTTTGCATATGAATCAGCTGTAATCCAAGAGTTTGTTCTAAAAGCACACACTAAAGAGCCAAAGAAGACATGAGAGCGGATAAGCGGACTCCCACAGAACGACCTTTCACCGACACACACCCATACACACATACACACACTCATTACAGTGTGTGTGTACAGTACAGATTCACTCCACTGTACAGGAGGATCAATAACCATCATTAATGACAATCAATCCATGTCGGTCCCATCAGCAACAGGGAATGTTATTAAGATGAATCCACCACAAAGACTAGTCTTAATAGATAACATGTTAATACGTGGGTGTTTTGTTCAGTATTTTTTAAGAGGTTATAAGAGAGAAAGACTGAGAGAGAGAGAGAGAGAGAGAGAGTCAGTCATTGCATCATTAGTCTGAGGAGCCGGATGTGGTGTGACCTTAAGAGGTCAAACAAATGCAGGGATTACACTCTAATTCCTCTGTGTGTGTGTGTGTGTGTGTGTGTGTGTGTGTGTGTGTGTGTGTGTGTGTGTTTCAGTGCTGGATTGCCGGCTTCATCACACACTAAAAGTTGTGTTATGACTGCACTGACCACAAGGATAGGAAACGGGAAATTCTTCAAGATCCAGATTTGTTTAGTTTTCTGTATGCCTTTAAGCATAAAGCTAACTGCTCTAGACGTGCTGCTAGAAGTTCACAGAGCTACAGTGGATAGGAATAAACTGATATATAAATTAGAACTGTTCAGTGTAGTGTAGCTTTCGGCCATTTCAGCCTTTTGTCTTCAATGATAACTATAAATATCCAAATCTTACCTAACATTCATTTATCCATTGCTGCTGAATGGCAGGATTGGAACTATGCTGTTTGTTACCATAAAAATGTCCAAAGTCAGAGAAATTTCTAGAAACTAGAAAACTAGGAACATTAGAAACAGAAATACTTTATCTCCATCGAGAAATTGGGTTCGTTAACTGCAGCTCCAAGTCACAGAAAAAAGAATATAAAAATAGAGATTTGTATACAGTAAGATAATATATATAAAAAATAGAAACAAAAGTAAGATTTAAATAAATATACAGATAAAAGTAGATTGTTTCACAGTGAGATATGTTGTTGCACAGAGGAATTATATAATCTGATGGACATGTAGGAAGGATTTCCTGTGTTGCTCTGCGTCGCACCTTGGTTAAGTGAATCTACGACTGAACGTACTCTTGGATCCGTGCAGGACGTCATGAAGCGGGTGGAGGATGTTGTCTGAAATGGCCATTAGCTTAAACAACATCCTTCAACCTGACACTACAGTCAGACAGTCCAGATCAACCCTCACAACATCACCAGGTTTGTTCAGTCTGTTGGCATCAGCTACCTTCAGTCCGCTGCCCCAGCATGCAACAGAAAAAAAAAGAGAGCACGCTATTTCTTTTTTATTTGTATATGATTTTTAACAGATATTCTGACAAAAGCTTAATAAAGCGGAAATAAAATAAAATTTACAAATTTATCAATTTATCCCTGATATTCAAGTCACATGTGATGGAAAACACAATATGAAACAATATGAGGAAGAAAGCTTGAGAGGAACCAGAATCAAAATGAAAACCATTCTCATTTGGTTGACACCGGACAGTGAGATTATAAATCATTTCCCTTCTTTTGATGTGTACTATATGGTCAAATTATGTTGCCAGGAAATTCATTCTAGCTTTATTCTTTTTTTGTTGTTGTTGTTGTTGTTATTGAAGTTATAAACCAGAAACTGATGGAGACTTGAGTGCAAAACTTTTTGAATCAATTGCAGTCCAAAACTCTTATTGGTTTGGAATTGAGACCATCAGATATCTTTAAACTGTCCATGTGGAGCTATCGGCAGCGAGCGACACAGGAATTCTCCTTACAGAAAGCATCACAATATGAACAATGAACATTTCTTTGTGAAGAACATTTAAAAAATTAAAAAAATAAAAATGTCTCGAAATAGTTTTAATCCTTTTAGATTTTGTTTTATCGTTAGCATGTAATCGGAAATAGTAGACACATTTGAATATATTATACTTAATGTAATGGAGATATATTCATCCCTGATCTGGTGTGTGTTTGTTTGTTGTTTTCCAGCGTAACTAGACATAATATGCCATGTTTGAGATGGAGCCCAGGATTTAAAAATCAACGTCTGGCCAAAGAGACAGATATAGAACATAAGTTGCCCTTCAGTGACCCTTCTGAAATACACTCACACCTTCTTCAGGCTCCAACAGGCTGCTAAAAAATTGGGATTTGGTTCTAGAGACTGTCTTAAAATGCTCAACATACACACACACACACAGACACACACACAGATTGCCTTTCTTAAGTTACAGTACCCACCGAGTGAGAGAAATAGACACCATGACATGCCATGAGCAGCTCAGTTTTATTTTTTTCGGTCTCTTAGCAACACTGTTTTAATAACTTGTAGTAAATAGACGTAATGTTCGGCGTTTTCCTTCCGTCTGCGTATGTGTCTATTTTTACATTTATGGATTGCATGTTAACGTGACTGCTGTTCACACCTCGGCTGAACTCACTGACAATTTTGCATGAAAAATGGTTTGTGCCTCGCCCACATGTGCACACGCACGCACACACACACACACACACACACACACACACACACACAGATTTCTGAACGCTGTTATGCTGTTCAGTTGACCCAAGAGCACAAGGTTCAGTACTACACAGTAATACACAGTCTGTGTGTGTGTATGTGTGTGTGTGTGTGTGTGTGTGTGTGTGTGTGTGTGTGTGTGTGTGTGTGTGTGTGTGTGTGTTTTATCCTTTGGGCTTTAAGGAGTACTGGTACAATTACAAGACTCACTAAGTGTATCTCAACACAGATAACTTATAAATTCTTGTATCTCTATTTTATGAACTGCCTTCTTTCTGTGATTTTTGCTGAAATTTGAACTTTCTTTTCCTTCAGTAGATTCTGTAATTTATCTCAGTTCTCTTTCGATTTCTTTTTAAAAGTCATAGGCTAATTAAGCAAGCATCTACTGCGCTTCTGATTAAATAGCAAAATTGTGTGCTAGCAAAAAATAAGGTATGTTATTGTATGTGTTAAATATGTGCAGTATATAGAAAGTGTGCACTGTTTTGTGATTTCAGTAGAGTTCAGAAGTTATTTTTCACTTTCATGCAATTGTGAAGAAAGACGTAGCAGACATGCAGATTGATAATTGAAATAGATGATAATAACTAAGCTAATTATAGGCCCAATATCGGCCTAGTTTTTTTTTCATCTGTTTGTGTTCAGCCACAGCGACATACAATGTGTTTACCAGACAGAAATCATCCAAATCATTAAAGATGAAAGCCATAGGAAATAAAATCCGGTGGCTTAGTGGTTAGCACGTTCGCCTCACACCTCCAGGGTCGGGGTTCGATTCCCGCCTCCACCTTGTGTGTGTGGAGTTTGCATGTTCTCCCCGTGCCTCGGGGGTTTCCTCCGGGTACTCCGGTTTCCTCCCCCGGTCCAAAGACATGCATGGTAGGTTGATTGGCATCTCTGGAAAATTGTCCGTAGTGTGTGATTGTGTGAGTGAATGAGAGTGTGTGTGTGCCCTGTGATGGGTTGGCACTCCGTCCAGGGTGTATCCTGCCTTGATGCCCAATGACGCCCGAGATAGGCACAGGCTCTCCGTGACCCGAGGTAGTTTGGATAAGCGGTAGAAAATGAATGAATGAATGAATGAATAAAATCCTTCTTAAAAATTTGACTTTCTACAACAGGATCTCACTCTTTGTACAATTTATACAACATCAATGTGCTGGGGTTCATACATACAACCTAATACTGACAATTAAACGGATAATTAACTTAATTCCATTTGATTTCATTTATAGATCACTTTTATCAACAGATGTTTTCCCAAAGCAACAAGTTTATTGTTTATAGCAGTTAATGGTTAATGGGGTTCATATTAGAGTCTACAGAAAAGCTCTAAACTTTAATTGTTCAAAGCAAAAAACATTTCCAAACAAAGGAAAAATCCTATGTTTACATTATATTAAGAAGCAACAAATCATGACACAACTGAGTTATTACATATCTGTAAAATCTATCCATAATGATCATGCCTGAGGCGATGGTGGCAAGGACAAACTCACTTGAGATGATTTGAGGAAGAAACCTTGAGAGGAACCAGACTCAGAAGGGAACCTCATCCTCATTTTGGTGACACTGGACAGGAAATGATATACTAATTTGCATAATAATTTAATCTTCCTGATAATTGGCCAAGCAGATTACAAATTAGGGTCAACCAAAAAGGAAAATAAATGATTATTTATAGAATAGAATTTTATCCGAAGAGAAAAGATGAAGAGAAGTCATTTTGGTCATGACACCAAAAACTAAACTCTCACACATGTTTCTCTCTTCTTTCTTCTACCTTATTTCTATCTTGAACGCAGAGCAGAAAAAGCAGTGCCAGTAAGTAGTAGTGAAAGGTGAGCGGTCATAAAGGAAACTCGTAAAGGTTACTCACTTTTATTGCTTGTAAATATCTCCAAGAAGAAGAGCAGCGGTGAGAAAAACAGTCAGTGATCACCAGCGATTGGTCGCAAGCGCAACCCAAGATACGAGTATGTCTAAATGTAGCATTTGTTGGCAAAATTTACTAAAAATAAATCATAACCATTTCTTTAAATGAATCCTTGAACCAATCCTGTGGCACATATTCAGTTCCCTTCTCCCATTGCCTGCAACTCCTTCCTGTTTACTGTTTGAAAAATGAAAGAAAATATGTATCTTATGTCTCATTAATGTTTATTGAGAAAAATAATGAAAAAAAAAAAAGTTTGGTAGAAAGAACAGTTGGTTCAGGACGTGGTTAATATGTTGGACTACTGATCAGAAGGTTGTGATTATCAAGATCCCAAGATCACCAGTCTGCCTCTGCTGGGCCTTTGAGAAAGGGGTTTAAACCCACAACTGCTCAGTTTTAATTTAAATGTAAATGTAAAAAAGAAGAAGCCTTTATTTAATCACATATACAGTATATCACAGCACAGTCAATTTTTTTCACATATCACAACTTTTTGGATGTTGGGATCCTGGAGCAAAGAGGGTTAAGGGCCTTGCTCAAGGGCCCAACACTGGCAGCTTGGCAGTGCTGAGGCTTGAACCTAAATCATCTGATCAACAACCCAGATCATTAAGCACTTGAGCCACCATTTCCTAAGAGTGACTCTGGTGAGCGAACATATAGTACAGCAAGCTGGGTTTGTGCTCTGTCCACTCATGAAATTCGTTCTACTGTGATTTTTCATCAGAGTTAAAGAGAAGTTTTACCATGCGTGATGCCAGACAACAAAGACAAGCATCTTTGACTGTTAGTGAATGTACTGTGAGGTAAGACAGATCTTTTGAATTGAGTTTTCAGCTTCACCTGATCTTTTCACGGTTAAAAGTCTTAGTGTAAGACATTGAATCCACCATGCTGTAACTGGCAGATAGTGTGTGTGAATGTTACAGGAGTCATGGGACCATGCTGAAGTTCTGCTCAGCAGGTTACTGCTTTTAAAAACGAGAGGTTCACACAGAGGTTCAGACAGATGGTCAAAGTCTATTAAACAGACACCAGAAAAACCATGTGACGATCGGTGAGGAGAGTGAAGAGCACACACTTGCACACACTCATGCATGAGCATCCTCTTGTACTTGTCAGCGCCCCTCATGCCGGCTTTGAACCACAGGGATCCTGGGTGACAAACGTGTATGAGAGAAAGAGAGGCGCCTATATCCGATCCTAATCAGCTCTTATCTCAGTCACCACCATCAACAAGAACTCGAAGAAACACACACTCAAACACTTGTATCAGGGTGAACTCCAAGGCTTGGATCAGGTGCTGTCAAGTGCTGAGGTAAAAGGTGTGTGTGTGTGTGTGTTTGTGTGTTTGAAAGTGTGTTTACATTTCCTAAGAACATACAGTAAATCATCTACAGAGATGGAAACAAAGAAAAACATTGAGGTGTATGAAAATGGTATGAATGTCTTGTGAAAACAAGCAGTTGTTTCTTTTTATTTTTTTATTTGTTTACTTTTCTTTACCTTTTCTTTCAGCTACTGTTAGTTAGCATATAGTTAGCTTAATATAGTACATTTAGTTTTAGTTAATATTTAGCTTAACTAGTTTTTTATAGTCAGAGATGTTGTCATGCTAGCTAAAAAATAGAATTAAAAAAATTAGGAATAAAGCCGTTTACAGTTAGTGTCCACTGTTAGTTAGTATTAAGCTAGTTTGTTCTCATGCTAGCTAACATTTGAGAGATTAGGAAATATATTTCTTAGACAGTTAACCTAACAACCTTATAGTTTCTTGTTAAAACAAGCATTTGATTGTTTTTACTTTACTGCTTTTTTGTTCATCTCAGCTGACTTTTTTGTTAATCTCATCTACCTAGTTAGCATTCAGCTAGTTTGTACAGTCAATTGTTCATGTGCTAGCTATTATTTGAGAAATTAGAAAATAAGCTGTTGCCTAGACAGCCTGATATAATATTATTTAGCATTTAACTAGCTTACATAGTCAGAGTTATAACTACACCAGCTAACATCTGAGTGATTAGACAGTTAGTTTTAGCTTTAGTTAGTTAGCTTTCAGCTAGTTTGTACAGTCGTGTTAGCTACTGTAGCACCTGTTGTTACCTTTAGCCAAGGTCATACATGCTTGGTTGAAAAAACTAATGTAGCTTCAGTCACTAAAATTAACCCCATGTTGGTGGATTTTTGACCACAGCAGCTCTGACAGTGACATTACTTAATGTTAGAGATGTATTGTAACTTAATTTTAAATTTTAAACATTTTTTTTCTGTTTTCAATGTGAATTGTTAAAAGCGCTATACAAATAAATACAAATAAAAATTTATGTCTGCAAGGATTCTAATACATTATCTGTTCTGTTCTGTAATAGCAGCATCTACAGTTAGCTTGATAAAAAAATAAAAAAATAAAAAATTTTAAAAAACAACATATTTTAGTAAAAAGAGCATGGTCTAATAAGTATTTTAGCCCCAACCTTGATATAAAGTTTTTTGTTGCTGAGTGCGCTATTAGTTCAAGATAGTAAGAAGTTAAAATTTTCTTGTTGTGGCTCATTCCATTATCCCAAAACAACAGCATGACAATATATAATCGATGATATGATGAATTTTCTTTAACAATATGTTTATTTGGAATTTTGTTGAAGGCGTCTCCAGTTCCAGAGTTTTGTAACAGCTGAAATTTGACGTTTTCTAAAAGGATCACAGGAACTCACAGGAACTCATCAAACGCAGCTTCATAACTCCACTGGGTGTCGCGTCACCACTTGTCTGCAGACTGCAGACGCATGCTGTATTTCAGTAAACAGTAGTCTGGTTGTGCTTTAAATGTACCTAAAAGTGATGATGCATCTGAATGCCTATGAGTCTGGTTAAAATACGAAGGCAGCTGTGTGCAATTTGTTGAAATCCACCAACAGATAAAACACTGAATAGGGGTTGGGAGAGTGTTGGAGTGTGTGTTTGTGTTCAGTATGTGCATGATTGGCAGCTTCCTGTCAGCCTACCATAACCGCAAACAGAGTGATAAATGTGTGTAAGTGATCTAAGAAGCCATGATTAAGAGGCTCTCTGCACGCAGCCTGGGCGATGTGCGACTCTTCATGCAACCTAAATGAGTCGCCGATGCAGAACCACAACACAACAAAACAAAACAACCCCACATCCCAGGCCTGCACTTAAACCTTCACTGTGTGTCAGTTGTGTTTGTAATGTTGTGTGTCTTCCCATACAGCTGTCGTTCGGATCAGAGACATTTTCACGGTGGAGCAGGAATGCTGGCGTTATTCCGTAATGTTAGATGCATGCAGGTAGATGGCACATTTCCCCCAAAACCTGCGGGATGTGAACCTTACACCTGAGGGCATGACGAGGGAGAGAGACATGCTGTGAATTCTCTCACTTAAACATTGATTACACACACACACCAACACAACGACGGTTACACAATCGGCTTTAAGTGTTAAATTTAGCGGTTTGAAATTTGACTGTAAGATAATCTAAAGTCCAAAATGTTTGTGATTAAATCTGGTAATAGGAATGTATAAACAAATAAAATTAAGGTGTGAAAATTATCGTTGATTTCTTACATCAGTTTAAAATGGAAAAGAGGACAATTTGAGTTAATGCTGAAGTCAGTATACTGAATACTGTAAAAGGAACCAATCATGTTCCAGTATGAAAAGTAAAAGGTTACTGTTGGAGGGCAATGTGTACGTTTCAAATTAATTCTGATTTTTTTAAGTGCAAGTGCGACTCTGGAAACAAAATTTCTTTGTTTGATTGATTGCTTGTTTAATTGATTATGCAGGGAATCACCAATCTCTCACTCACTCATTTTCTACCGCTTATGCGAACTACCTCGGGTCACGAGGAGCCTGTGACTATCTCAGGCGTCATTGGGCACCAAGGCAGGATACACCCTGGACGGAATGCCAACCCATAACAGGGCACACACACACACACACACACACACACACACACACACACACACTCTCATTCACTCACGCAATCACACACTACGGACAATTTTCCAGAGATGCCAATCAACCTACCATGCATGTCTTTGGTACCCGGAGGAAACCCCTGAGGCACGGGGAGAACATGCAAACTCCACACACACAAGGCGGAGGCGGGAATCGAACCCCCAGCCCTGGAGGTGTGAGGCGAACGTGCTAACCACTAAGCCACCGTGCCCCCCGGACTCAACAATCAAATAAAGAAATCATTGAATAGAAATATATTCTATTGACTTATTTATTTATTTGTTGACTTGTTAGCAACATTAGCCTTGTAGGTTCAGTACAAATTTAATGAAGGAAACATCATTCACCAAACACATCTTGGTTAATAAATGGCATTTTACATAGAAGGAAAATAGAATAAATTAGCTTTTTTCCTGACCTTTCTTTGATGTTGTTCTTTTCATCGACACATTACAAAACAAGATTCTGGCTGCTAGCTAACATTAAAACCCAAACAAACCTCAAGTTCAGTTACAAATAAGTGCAAGCTAGCACTATCTCTCTCTCTCTCTCTCTCTCTCTCTCTCTCTCTCTCTCTCTCTTTCTCTTTCTCTCTGCTGTCCTGTACTTCCTCCATCTCTGGCTCGTGGCATCAGCCTGCAAGTCAGTCACATCAAACGTTCCACTGGAAACAAAAATACCCAAGTGCCTATGAAATGGTCAGGCTTCAGCTCTTCCTGCTAATTTATCAAGCACAAACACAATATCCACAGCAGCTGACACATCCATGTTGAGCTTGGACCATCACCGCTGAACATTTGCCCAAAAAAACAGTGTACTTTTAGGAGCAGAATTAGATTTTTTTATTATTATTATTATTTAACTAGAAATCTCATCAAAAAGTCGTTAAACAACTGCGAAACATGTCAGGTGATGAAAAGATGGCTTTTTTTGCTTCATGTAAAATTCTGAAGGTTGTCTCAAGCACGAGATTTGTGACTGAAATAGGATTTGGATCTGCAGTACTAATTATTTATTTACCGAGTGCATTATTTTGCCAAAGAGAACTCAGAAAACATAGCACTAAAATCGCTGGAGGTCTTTATAAGCATTAGTGAGGCCCCAATCAGCCGACTGAGTGAGCTCGGTTCCCATGACGACCTCCTCCCATTCCCTTCTGGCTCCAAGCAGCACTAATGAAGCATGGAGCTTTGCAACGGCCAATAACCCATCGACAGGGGCAACGGCCAATAACCCACCGCCATGGGCAACTAGCTCTGCCTAGAGAAGAACACTGCTCCAGTGGAAGCCGAGAGAGTCCAGAGAGGGAATTTTGGGGCTTTAATTGAAATAAAATGGAACATGTGTCTTAAAGGTCAAGACCTGTGGGTGTAAGCTGGGTGGAAAGGAGCTAGAGAGAGAAGAGTTAACACTGGAACTGTTTAAATAGAAATGGACAATTGCATGGCACACACCAATGCACACCAATGCCTCTCTCTCTTACACATACACACTCAATGCTGAATTTTCCATTCGTGTTTATAATACTGTTTTTATAATAAAGCAAACCTACGTTATATTTCCATCCCATTTCCATAATCACGCATGATTTCAGCATCGCTTTTTGGTCAGTTTAGTCTTAATACAAAAAAAATATACAAAACAAGCTCTGTTCATGAAGGAATATGATTATACTGTAAGAGCCACAAACTACTTCAAGAGTTAAGACCGCCACTCAGTCTGTCTATCCGTCTCTCCATCTGTCCGTAAGTCTCTGTCTCTCGGCCAGTGTGTGAGTGTGTGTGTTCATATGCACTAAGTTTATTTTCTCTTGGTGCTAATGTAAATTCCTCATGAACACCTTCCATCACATACTCAATGATCCACATCACGAGGCTCCTCTGGAGACTGCTTATTCGTAGAACACACACACACACATACACAGAGCATACTTCATGTACACTCCTACATCTATAGTAAGATATCCAACTCTATAAATGCTTTAATGTATCACCACTACAGTGAAAAATTCTTCCAGCCAAATCATTTGAGGACTGTTTTAGTAATTTAGCTATTTTCCCAACAAATGTTTCAGTTTTCAACACGAAGAATGATCCATGCCCAAAGCAAATGAAGCGACAGCACATTTTGCTTTATGAAAATAAAAACTGTAGGTACCAAAAGTATTTTTTAAGCTTCGTGCTTCATGCTAATGCAAGTCATATTTTATTTATATATATATATATATATATATATATATATATATATATATATATATTATGATTTTTTATATAGGTCAGGATTTTTGCCACCCAAGCATTTTATATTATTTCCTCTCTTTTATGAAATGTAACAGTGGTGTAAAATAAAAACAACAACAATAATAATAATAATAATAATAATAATAATAATAATACAGTATGTCGAGGGGTGTCTATCCTGTGATGCTAAGAAAAGATGCATAATCTTTATTTATACTTATTATATTTACCGAAATTTTCGATATAACACAAGCATTACAAGTAAAAGAAGCAAAAACTATCAAGTAAAATTAAAATTAAATAAAAGCAAAACACATAATGAATAATGAAAGTTACAGACAGGTATGTTAATAATAAATAATACAAATATTATTATTATAAATAATAATAATAACAAATAAATATATATATATATATATATATATATATATATATATATATATATATATATATATATATATATATATATATATATAATTATATATAAATAATAAATTATATATATATATAATTTGCTCCTGTTGTTGTTGTGTCCATGTTCAGTACTGAATGTCTTTTTCATGTCTCACTCCACAGTGATGCTTCATATGACGCTCATATGAAAGGACTTTCTTCATAGGAATTTCTATGATGATGTATTTTATTCCTCAATTCAAATAATATCCAAAATCACTTAAGTGCTGTCCACAATATTTTGTTAATTATTTAATGACTCATTAATGTATTAGATTATTAATTATAATAAGATTTATTATGTTATTGTTTTATAAGGTTTATTATAAGGTTATTGTATCATTGCATTATGAAATAAAAATATCTAGATTATGAAAAGGCTTTTAAAATGTTGTGAGATTTCTCTTATCACTGATGTCAGTATTAAATAAATAAACAGCGGTGTTGAGTGTGATGTGAGGTGTGTGTTACTTTGTGTGCTTTACTGTACATACGTATAAATCCATTTTATAAACCATATTCTAGTGAACAGACAGGTAAGGTTTGTGCTGCTGCAATGTGTGTGGTCTGTGTGTTTAAACTTGTGTTTACATACTGTATGTGTGTGCATGAATGTGTGCATCTTTCACTGAATCAAGTGTAATTTACGTCTGATGCAACGACTCTCACTTTACCTGTAGCCGTTCGGCTCTCTTGCTTAGAGACGTCTGAGGTGGAGACCTGTGTGTAATGTGTTTTTCTGACTTTTTGTGTGAGATTGTGACGGCGTCAGAGTCAATCAGTCTCGATGATAAAGCTGAGAGCGTATAAGTGGTACATTCCAGGAGTGGGAGTCAGACCCTCACAGCGCTATCGCACTAAAACAACACAGCACCAATGAGAATCAAGCTGCTTTTATTGCTCACTACAAATCACTACACACATCTCTCTCTCTCTCTCTCTCTCTCTCTCTCTCTCTCTCTCTCTCTCTCTCCGTCTCTGTTTCTGTCTTTCTACAAATGTAAAGTGACCAATATTGCTCAGATTCTGTCACTCAGACCTCAACTATGCCGCGTTCTGTCCTGAGCCGAGGCCAATCTCTGCTTTACGGCACCGCTGGAAGCCCATCAAAGTGTGTCGCCACGATGTGACTGCGTCCCGTGCTAGGACGAGGGGCCGTCCGTGCTTCAGATCAGCTCCACGGCTTGGTCATAAAGCAGCAGATGTTGGGCGCTTCATAAAGACTAATGAAAGACTCCATACGCTGTCGCGTCGTACGTCGAGGAATTATAACAGATCTGAGCGCTGTGGTGGTGCTGCACATTTACAATCAGGCAGTTTTTAGACACGCTTGACCAAACGTTGAGATTTTATTGCAGCAGCCCAGCAAAGCTAGCTCACACACACACACACACTTTGTCTGAACAAAGCACAAATACACCGCAATGTGTCAAAACTACAATTTATGCATGACTGAAACATTATATTTTGAGAGTGAGATCTCTTTACTCGAGCAGAAGATGGTGATGACACCTCAGGGTTAGTCACAAGGCCAAAGGTCAAATGTCAGGGTAAAGCTCGCTGGCTGTCATGGGAAAAACACAGCTGGACCTTTGGGAGGAATGACATTTGCCTGGGTTTAAATCATTAGCAGTGCTGTTGATGTTGTCTATCTTCCTTTAAAATTTCCTTTAAACTCATTGAAGTTTGTTTAAATTGTAATTCCAATCTTCAAATGTCGCTCTGCTCAGTTCTTTATAATAATATGCAGAATAACAAAGTCTTACGTCACTGGAAAGCTTATTTCCTGAAGCGTAATGTTCTGTATTATTCATGTATCTAACCCTTAGTTGAGGTCATAATTTATGATGAAAGATCAGTTGTTTTCTGGAATTCTCCTGTTGGTGATGTTATGTGCACTAGGCGTTTTGCCAAAATTAGCCATTTCCAATGTCAAGTCACTTTCCCCAGCGTTTCATGGAGAGAGCTTGACATCATTTAATACACTGCTTTAAGGTTAAAAACATTTTCCATGTAGAATACAAAGAACTGAGCTAATAATAACAATAATAATAAACAAACAAACAAACAAATAAGGAGACAACATACAGTACCATAGGCTTAGTGCACATTAATGCACTGGTGATAATATGTTACCGTTGCCATAGTAACTCAGGGACTTTTAGTATAGTGGATGCTCCACACAGATCTTAAAATAATCCACTTCTATGAGGTATTAGTGTGATGAGGATCACATCATCGTCTTACCGAATACTTTCCTTTGACATCACACCTGGTTGTCTTTATTTTTTATTTCCTTACAACATTGTGGCCAAAAACTCAGTAACTCAGAATATTCTCCATACAGGATTTCACTAATTTTGCGATCAAGGACATGAACACAAAATCAAGCGAACTCCACAATATTGACCTCAAGGGCCGAGACGTGACGCTTCATTTCATGTGACATCATCACAACTTTTCCATTCACGTGAATGAAACATGAGTTCAGCTATCACAGAAAGTACATATGTGTCTTCACTGGTAGGAGTTAAAAACCCTGAGAAAAACCCTGTGCTTGCAATTTCACCAATTCAAGTAGTAGTTTCATCTTAAATCAAGCATTTTTAGCTGCAACAGTCATTATTTGATTATTGACATTAACATGAATGAACTAATCTTCATTCATTCATTCATTTTCTACCGCTTATCCGAACTATTCTCGAGTCACAGGGAGCCTGTGCCTATCTTCCTTGGGCATCAAGGCAGGATACACCCTGCATGGAGTGCCAACCCATCTCAGGGCACACACACACACTCTCATTCACTCACGCAATCACACACTACGGACAATTTTCCAGAGATGCCAATCAACGTACCATGCATGTCTTTGGACCGGGGGAGGAAACCGGAGTACCCAGAGGAAACCCCTGAGGCACGGGGAGAACATGCAAACTCCACACACACACAAGGCGGACGCGGGAATCGAACCCCCAACCCTGGAGGTGTGAGGTGAACGTGCTAACCACTAAGCCACCGTGCCCCCCTTGAACTAATCTTCAATAATAAATTATAATGTTTCTCAGATTCCTAATACACGCCATTTAAAACACTCACAGAGTTGCCTGATGTGGAAGAAAGAATATTATCATGTATTATCATGTAAGCCTGCAGTATATAACAAATCTAATTTGAGAATTGTTTAGGTCTGTAGTAAACCTGTTGTTTTTGTTACTTCCTGAGCCGGTGTGTTGTGGTGTGGTGTGTAATCATGCAGCTCATTAGAGGTTAAGCTTAGAGAGGATGGCTGTCTGTAAGCCTGCAGGCTGAAGACTTCCTGCTGTTAGCTGAGGATAGTAAGGAGTGCTTAAACAAAAAGAAAATAACAGACACACAGACACACACACACATCAGACACCTGGCTCTTGGACACCTCTGCTTTCAAGCGTTTCCTCTTACGGTTTAATTCTCCTCGTTTCTTGTCTCATCTTTATCTCTTAAATTGTCTTTACTATTTTACCTTCTTCCTGTCTCTCTCTCTCTCTCTCTCTCTCTCTCTCTCTCTCTCTCTCATTGTCTGCCACACGATTTGCTCTATCTTTCATCAGGCTCACCTTCTATTGCATGTTCCAAGAAAGAAAAACAGAGTCTCCCTCCATCCACTCATCTGTCTCAGCTACTGCCCCCCTATCATAGCTCAGGAACATGCAACTAGTCAAAATAACACTATCGCTAAGGCAGACATCTCCATAGAGAGGTGCCACGGCAGCCCAGTGATGACAGTGTATGCTTGCACAATACGTCAAGATGCTATCACACACACACACACACACACACACACACACACACACACACACACACACACACACACACAAACATACACAAAAGGGCCAAGTAAGTGTACTGTAGCTGAGATCTAAATATAAAACCTTCAACTACAAAACTTTATTGGTTACAATACTGTAAAGGCTGCTGTGTATTCGTAGTAAACGTGTGTATACACACTCTTCTCCAGAATGTTACTATCCAAAACTCAGTGAAGCGTGAAGGTGGCAATCTGGAATCAAACACAAGTCTCTGGGTTAAAAATCTTTCCCCAGATCTGTCTCTTCACAGCAAGCCGGAAAACTCACCAACAAGCCAAAACAAGGGAGCAGGATCCGATCAGATACGGCTACAGGGGAAGTGTTGGCTATCATCGCTAAAAGCCTGCCACTGAATCACCAGCTGACAGGCTTACTATCTGATCCGAAGAAATATGTTACTTCATTTTAGCTACCTGCATGTTAGCAAGCACACGGTATCTGTATCTGATGGGCATCTGTATGGCACATGGGTTTAAACTCTCAGGAAAAGAATGTGCTTTCACAATATAAACACTTGTCACTAGGGTCGCTGAATGCAGAAGATTTTTAGTTAAAAGACCTAAAAGAAGGTAATGAATTTAAGGTTACCATTGCAGCAATCTTTGGAGTGTTTACAGTAAATAAGCATCAGTATATGTACCTGAAGAGTACTGAGGTGAAAAATGACCACAACACATGCAAGAAATTTAAAAGATTTCCTCAGAGCTGAAAGTCAATGTTGTAAAAAAAACACTTAAAATAATGCTAGCAATGTAGGCACACTACTTTAGACTTAAGCTAATGTTGCCTAATCATTGTCTAAGATAATGACATAAACAAAACACCTGGAAAGCTAATATTAAGCATTAAAAAGCAATCTTTTATCATAACAACTGCTTAACCTCTAGTCCACATTCAAAAGCGATGCATATTAGTAAGATATTTAAGCTAGTCTCATTAGCTAGTCCTCTAATTCAAATCCAAAATCCATGGCTAACACTCAAAGTAAGGAGTGTTAGCCAGATACTTAAGCTAGCATTAGAGCGCTCTACAAATATCCCAAATACTATTATTACTATTAATCTATTTAATCTATTAATATTTGTCAGCCAAAAGTGTTCATATTTCTCTTCTTATAAGAGTAAATTAATCACACACAAACAAGCTAGATATTTTCCTTTTATTCTGTGCTAGCATTGCTTACTCCGAGCTCCAGTCTCTTGTAGGCTGCTAGTCATATCATATGTGAAAATATTTTTTACTTAGAATCGTCAGTGATGTGTCTAAGAGGTAAACAGAAGCAGCTTGTCAGTGATTTTTGTTATCATATTTATCATGCTACCATCTCCTACACTAGCTTCTTTGTTTTTTTGGTCACATGATCGACCTAATCATCACCACTGAATAATTTAAATTCCTATGTCTGACCCATATGCTTGTACAATTAAGAAATTCAGTAATTTTATTTTTATTTACATTTTTTTACATACTAATGATCACTAGTAACAAAGTCATGGATAAGGATGTAGTAGCTCAGTGGTTAAGGCATTGGACTTATGATTTGAAGGTTGTGAGTTTGGATCCAAGCTCCACTGCTGGGCCCCTGAGTAAGGCCCTTAATGCTCAATTTCTCAGCTGTATAAAAAGAAAATATGTCACTCTATTTAAGGGTCTCCTAAATGTAACAGTTGGATTGGTTAATTCCCTGCTGGGTACCCTTTGTCTTTGTTTATGTTTTGTTCTCTCATGTGTGTTTGCCCTGCACAATCCTTAGCTTCTTCCTGCCTCTGCACACCTGTCACTCATGTTCCACTACTTACCTCCCCAATTCATACCAGTTGTCTAGCATGTGTTGTTTGCTGAGTCCTTGTCATTGTGTGTTGTTACCTGGCTTTCTTTGTTTTTTCGTTTCTGGATTTTGTTTCCCTTGATGCACCCGTTACCTGACATAATGAGCTGATTAATATGATGCCTTGTTCTGCTCCTGTCTCAAACTCAAACTCAAACTCCCAAAATCCTTAGCTCCATATCCCAGAATTCTGTCTTTCATAAACAAGTCTTGTTCAGGATAAAATGCTGGTGTGAATCACAACACTTGATCGTTGTTAGTGTTAGTCATGCTTTTGGACCTGTTCTTATTTAATAAGTATAGCTTAGCCTAATCTGGTCTGTTTGAAAGATTAATGTCTCCTAACCTATGCTCTGAATTTGATTAGGAATTTGGATTTGAATTTGGATCCTTGTCTGGTGAACACCCTGAAAATAGCATCCAGCCCTTTGCCTCTCACTTGCCAGTTGAACTACATACCTCATATCTAAGTATTATCGCAAAAATCCCACACTCCACAGCGGACTCAAGGTTTTCTCAAATTAAGGCTGACATTTTACAAGCAAACTTAGACTCATTGAATGATTTCATATGTGTGCTGGAGTGCAAATAACTAAAAAAGTTACTGTCAAACTCACTCACTCACTCACTGTGCTGCATGTTGTAATGTACAGCATCTTAAAGGTTGTGATGTATTTGTGAAATACGACGTTATCCTAATATTATTTTTGTGCATATAAAAAGAATGACTTATAAAATGTTTATAGTTCCTATATATTTTCCTTTTTTTCCTGAACAGTTCAATTCCATTTCAATTCAGTTCAGTTTTATTTGTAACAATGGTTATTGTTTAAAGCAGCTTTACAAAACATAAGAAATATAAAGACTACATATTTGTATTGCAATCCTAATCGTAGTTTATTTCTATTTTATTCAATTCTATTTTTATTTTACAGACAGTCGAAAAAAGTATTGTGTATGATTGTGTATGTAAGTGTGCGATAAATTTTAGATTTTTTTAAAATCAAATTTATATATATATATATATATATATATATGAAAGTGACATGACATGCAGCTAAGTATGGTGACCCATACTCAGAATTTGTTCTCTGTGTTTAACCCATCCAAAGTGCACACACAGTGAACACACACGCCGTGAACACACACCCGGAGCAGTGGGCAGCCATTTATGCTGCGGTGCCCGGGGAGCAGTTCGGGGGGGTTTGGTGCCTTGCTCAAGGGCACCTGTCTTGGCCGGCCCAAAACTTGAACCCACAACCTTAGGGTTAGGAGTCAAACTCTCTAACCATTAGGCCACGACTTTCCCAAAATATATATATATATATATATATATATATATATATATATATATATATATATATATATATATATGCTCACCGGCCACTTTATTAGGTACACCTTACTAGTACCGGTGTGGTCTTGTGCTGCTGTAGCCCATCCGCCTCAAGGTTTGACGTATTGTGCGTTTAGAGATGCTCTTCTGCATACCTCGGTTGTAACAAGTGGTTATTTGAGTTACTGTTGCCTTTCTGTCAGCTCGAACCAGTCTGGCTATTCTCCTCTGACCTCTGGCATCAACAAGGCATTTGCGCCCACAGAACTGCCGCTCACTGGATATTTTCTCTTTTTCAGACCATTCTCTGTAAACCCTAGAGATGGTTGTGCGTGAAAATCCCAGTAGATCAGCAGTTTCTGAAATACTCAGACCAGCCCGTCTGGCACCAGCAACCATGCCACGTTCAAAGTCACTTAAATCACCTTTCGACCCCATTCTGACGCTCGGTTTGAACTGCAGCAGATCGTCTTGACCATGTCTACATGCCTAAATGCATTGAGTTGCTGAGATGTGATTGGCTGATTAGAAATTTGCGTTAACGAGCAGTTGGACAGGTGTACCTAATAAAGTTGCCGGTGAGCGTGTATATATATATATTATTTCTAATATAAATATGTTCATAGTCAAATAAGTGTCATGTTTTTAGTGGGTTTTAAGTGTCACTACTCTGATGTCACAGGGAGACATCGGGAATAGATATGGTGATAGATATGGTGAAGTATAGGAGTAAGGAGGAAAAAAAATTCATAATAAAATCAGATTTTGCTTTTCACTCCATGAGCAAAAAAGCATGAGCTTCTCTTATCATTCATCAGTTTCAGTCTCACTGTGACACAATGTCATTAATAAAAAAATCCAACAGAGAAACAGTGGAAATGATGGTGCCAACAAAAAAGTTCAGAACACAACCCAATGCAGTTATCCAGCGGCTCGGGTAGAAAGAAATCTACAAGATGACGAGCATAATGAAAGTTGAGATGAGAAGAAGTAATGTGAAACATGGAAGTAATCTGTAGCCATTTCTTAAAACTAGACGATATAAAGTATGGAACCGAAGATACGCTAAATATATTATTACGCTTAAAGTGTTTTTTTATGTTAGCTTTCTGTGTTTTAGCCATCTATCAAAGATACAGTAAAAATTATAAACATGATGTTTTTTTTAAAAATCCTTTCTGATTAGATAACATATGATGGCTGGCTAACAAAATGTGTAAATTTATAAATTTTGTTAAAACATTTTGTTAAATAAATAAATAAATAAATATCATTTCATTTCTTCTTCTAGTTCACTCAGTGCTGATTTTATTAGAAAGACTCAATGACACACCAACATTACCATATATGGTGTCTTTTCAATATTGGTTCCCACAGACATGCCTCTATTTCCAAATATGGACTGAAAGAGACACATATTATTTACAGTTTGCGATGATTATTATTTAAAAAAAGTATTGATGATTTTTTTTTTACAGTTTAGTTAGCAATATGTGAGATCGTGAGATACTGGCAGCAGT
>NC_083478.1:4580000-4607500 GCF_030014155.1 Tachysurus vachellii | reverse complement strand
AATGGAGACAAATGTGTTTGATGATAGGAAGAAAGACATACACACAGACGTACACAGACACACACACAGACTTACACACATACAGACACACACACACAAACAGACGTACACACACACACACACACACACAGACACACAGACACACACACTCTCTCTCTCACACACACACAGACGTACACACACACATACACACAGACACACACAAACAATCACACACTCACTCACACACATACACACACTCACACACACACAGACACACACACACAGACGTACACACAAACAAACACACACACGCACACACATGCACACAAACAAACAAACACACACAGACACACACACACACACACAGGGCTGCCACAGAGTCAGTGCTGAGTTGATGACTAAGTGTAAATGTCATTTTCAGCATAATGAAGTCGAGCTGATTGAGAAAATGCTCAGTCACAATTTTGCCTAATAACACAGCCATGAATAAAGAATGGTATAAAAACATTGTCTGAGAGAAACTTCTCCCAATCATCCAAGAACAGTTTGGTGACAAACGATGCCTTTTCCTGCATGATGGAGCACCTTAGGGCAAAAATGATAACTGAGTGGCTCAGGGAACAAAACATCAGAAGTTTGGCTCCCCAGACCTTAATCCCATTGAAAACTTATGTTTATACCTCAAGAGGCAGCTGGACAAACAAAAACCCTTAAACTCTGACAAACTCCAAACATTGATTATAGTGGGATGGGCATCAGCACTGCAAATATTGTCTCTTTGCATAAACTTAATGTAATTGTCAATAAAAGCCTTTGACACTAATGTAATGCTTGTAATTATACCTCAGTATTTCAAAGTAACATCTGACAGAAAAGATGCCATAAAAGATGTCAAGAAAGATTACAGAGAACTTTCTGATTTCTTTTGAAACACTTCAGGATATGACGTTATTGAAAAATGCTCAACTTCAGGGTGGAAAAGTAATACAGTTTTGTATCCTGCAGCATCACACCACCCCCACTGTTGATTATTTTCCTGTAACGGCGTGCAGTGTTGTGTTTTATTCTCTATATTTAGGCCACGTTCACACTGCAAGTCTTAATGCTCAATTCAGATATTTTGCTCAGATCTGAATTTTTTTGTTTGGCTGTTCACATTACCTTTTAAAATGTGGCCTAGATCAGATACCAGTGTGAACTGTTTGCTGTTTCAAACTGACCCGCATGCGCAAATGAACAATAACAATGACGTTACACGCAGCACGCCGTTGCGCTAAAAAGTTGGCGAGGTTATGGAGGAAGTATTGTATCATCTGGTGCAAGCAAACATATCATGTAATGCTATAATGTGATGTATTCAATGCAAACATTATGAGCTGGTTCACGTAACCACTTTATATAACACTCTTAACACACGTTACCAATCACGTTTGTGTCACACGCGCAAAAAAAAAAAAAAAAAAGGTTTCGCCGGCGCAAAAAGAAGAAGAAAAAAAAGTTTTCGCCGGCGCATAATTGTGACGAATGTCGATGTAGATTGACGTAAAAGTCACATCAAATCCGCCTTGGCTGTTCACACTGCGGCCACATTGGAAAAAATCTGATTTGGTCTGATTCAGGACCACATATGGAAGTGGCCCAGATCTGATTGGAAAAAATCTGATCTGGGCCAGATTTCAGTGTTCACACTACTCCTGAAGAAGGCTGACATGGTCACTTGACCCCAAATAAATTTGGGCCACTTTTACCTGCAGTGTGAACGTGGCCTTAGACTTAGGCTTTATAAGATAAGTGAGATCACGTCTCCATTCTCTATCTCCAGACATCTCCATGTTTGTTGTTTGTTTGTGTCAAGCTAACCAGCTAACTGTGACTAGCGATGTATATTTACCTCCTCGAACGGTAAACTGTTTAGTCAGTGTTATAGATGTAACAAGTGAATGTGTCTAATCATCCGAGTCTTAATCTAAATACCTGTAAATACAGTATGACTTGTTTAAAATGAAAGAAGAGCTACTATGTTAACTGCGGATGCTTCGATCGGCCATGTTGATTTGATGACAGCTCCTGAACTCAGAGGTGAAGTAAGTTCTCAAATGGAAATTCCCAGTTGAAGGAGCGTTTTCAAGTCAAATTTCAACCACACACAGTTCTTCAGTCCTTTACAGATTTTCAGTATTTTACACCAGATGATCAGGTTAGTTATGCAAAATGATTACTACAGTCTCCTAAATTAGAGGAAAGATTTGAGGCAGAGAAATCTGGCTGTTTAACAGAAGTGCTGGTCATTTTGATGTCTTTTTTTTTACTGGGTTTAAATGTACATGATCAGATGAAGAACTGGAAGCTGCAAACACTAAATAGTATAAATAAATCAATAAATACATAAATAAACATGTAAGTAAAAAATTAAATAAATACATACATAAATAAATAGTATTATGTGCAATTTATAGCCATAAATGTTTAGAAAATTAGGAGAACAAGTTGGAGCTTTTTTCTGTTTGAATCCTTTTTTGTGTTTGATTGATTGATTGATTGATTGATTGATTGATTGATTGATTGATTGACTGATTGATTGATGGATTGATTGACTGATTGATTTTAGCAAAGTGACTTTAGATGTGTATATATCATGTATTTAGTAACTTTTTTAAACATATGGTCTGTTTAAACATTTTTAAGGGTTTTTGGCTTCCTAGTGATTTTCTTTGGACGCTTATTTAAAGAAAAAAGCTTATTTTCTGTTTTACATTCTTTAATGGTCTAGATTTAAGACTACTATCTTTAGCTACAGTGCCTAGTGTACTGTATGTAAATCTCATTTAAGGGACATTTATGGATGATGTATATTTGAGGGTTCTTTTAAGTTGTTTGAACCTCTGGGAATAAAATATGTACGTATAGAGTTCTTTATTTCTGACAGAGGAGTGTGTAATAAAGCTGTGAATGAAGAAGAAAGAGTGAAGGAGCCTTTCCTTTACATGACTGAATAATAGTGACAGAGAGAAAGTACAGAGAGAGAGAGAGAGAGAGAGAGAGAGAGAAGCCCATTAAGTGTGTGATCAGGGCCAGGGCTTGTGTCACCTCTTAACCCTCCTGCTGGGTGTCGCCTACTAACCCACCCTGCTGTGATGGCTTTACCATCTCAACTACACCAAGATGGACCACCAGGGTCATAACACACACACACACACACACACACACACACACACACACACAAGGAGAACGACGACAAGATTAAAATAGCAGATTGTTTAAAACCTTTACAGCTCCCTCTGAAATGACCTGGCTTCTTTTAAACCAATCGGAACAAATCCCTCAAGTGACATCATCGCAGCGGATTTCCCTCCTGATTTCAGCACACTTCTTTTTGGCTCCAACTGTCATCTGCAAGTCATCTGCGGCCCATGATTTAGGCAACAGATCGTCGTTATCGAGACCACAGGACAGCCTGAGTTTGTCCAACACCCGTTTACTGAGTCTCCAGGAACATCGTCTTCCTCTGCTCAGGAGAACAATCACAAATATCATGGTGCTTCATCCGAGCGCCAATGAAGAGCTCTAATGCAGTAGAGATCTGACCAGCTGTTAGTGTGCACTGATGCTCTCTGAGTATCAACTTATTAATATCACTCATATATGAATCGCTACAGGGCCACAAGGCATCACATTTTCCGTGTGTGTGTGTGTGTGTGTGTGTGTGTGTGTGTGTGTGTGTGTGTGTGTGTGTGTGTGTGTGTGTGACTGTGCTTTTCCTATATAAAGATTCAGACCCACTGTACAAGAGAGTTCACATTCCTGCAGGGGTCTGGATCTGAGCGATAAAACACGCTATGCTATCAGTTTAGAAAGAGAGAGTAGGAGAGAGAGAGAGAGAGAGAGAGAGAGAGAGAGAGAGAGAGAGAGGTTATGCATGTGAATGCATATGAAGTGCGTTATGAAGGCATTAGGAAAGGACTGCATACATGATAAGGGGTGTCTGTGTAACACAGGCATACAGTATTATTACATTGTGTGTGTGTGTGTGTGTGTGTGTGTGTGTGTGTGAGTGTAATCTGTCTGAGCAGTCTTGCTGATGAACAGACACACTCTAGAAGGAAAGTGTTAATCCAGTAAGGATTACTGACCCAGCAGAAGTGTCTGTGACTACAGTCAGCGTGATTACAGCAGTGGAATCAATAACTGTAAATGAGTCGATTTATATGCGCGTATTCCTAAATGACTACATTTGCATTTATTCGTTTATCACCAACGTTTATCGCCAACAAACAAGAGGCAGAACACAATCCAGGCATACTGTAAATTCAATTTGGGTCTGTTTTTGTGGCTCTTATAACAATTGCCGCAAAGCAGCTTTACGGGAGATTTAGATCCTTAATGAGGAAACCAGAGGTGACAGTTTCAGGGAAAAACTTCCTCCAAATCTGAAATGAGGAAAAGAATCAATAGGAACCCATCCTTTTCAGAAGGACACTGTACAGTGGGATCATAATATTAGATAATTACAGTATAGATGTGTAGAAGAATTGTCATTGTGGTAAACGCTGTGTTTAAAGAGTTTAAATAAAAAGGCTTTCACACTGGAAGTTTAGTCTGAAACACATCAGGGTTTGTATGAAAAATGAGTGACGTCGACATGGAAGCTTACCGCAGTATCAAACCCTACAAGAGACTCCCGTGAACGTGTGAACATGAACACAACTCACACTCAGGTCCAGATTAACCTGCTCACGTGTTTTAGCCAATGATGACATCATTAGTGTATAACACATGTGTATGATGAGTGACAGAGGAAAGTTGAGTGGGACACAGAAGAGGTTAGATGTTCATGGATACAACAGCAGTCCCAATGAACAAATCCACTGTATCCAGGTGAAATTATCCACTAAGGTAAGAATGAAACTGTTTGTGAGGGACCGTAATAGATTCTATAGAGGGAGTGGATAGATTCTTCCATCAGAAGTCAATTAATAAAGCATTTAACTCCTTAAACTCTTATCAGCAAGAGAAAGAGAGGACTTACATACAGTACACACCCTGAACCGCAGACCCTTCTATCAGTTTACTGTAATTCCTAAATTATTCATAATAATCACATGCTTTAAGAAGAAGAACTGACTAACCTGATTAGTAAACCTGAAAGGTTAAGGGTTAATATAAATTAATGGGTATAATTCATCAATTACTGTTTTAAAATATTTCTAAACACTGTAGTTTTATATTGTTTTAAATGGCAATTTGGTAGCAGTTAGCGAACATAAATTTGTGATGCATATGTGTACAAAATGTAAAAATATTTGGCAAATCATTTACATATAATAACTATAACTAATTTAATAATTTGACCATTTCACACACACACACACACACATGCACACACACACACAATCTGATTTTTTACATAAGCAATAGATATCTTTAAAAGTGCACTAGAATCACAATGCTACATTTATGACTGGTGTCATTGTTCATTATCTCCCATTGTCCAGCATGTGAATGCTGATTTCTAACAGAGGTTAATGCACTTCTGTCAGAAAACATGATCAGTATTGTAGGCTATTACAGATGTCTAATATTTTGACACGTTATTCAGTGCGGTAGTCTGCGGTTTGGGCCCAAGCCTGAGTCTTTCCTCTTAAAGGAAGGGAAGAGAAGTGAAAATAAACGGAGGATGTGGTGGGACAGAGGCTCAGATTTGAGTTCAGATCAGATCACAAGCTCTTTTTATCAGGAACAGATCAGTATCACACATCTCTGTCAGCGACCAGCTAATTGTTCAATCTTATCATGCGGAAAATGTAAAAATAAACACTGTTTCAATGGTGAGACTTAAAATGGTTTAGACCCATCCAGAAAAAAAAAAGAAACCTTAAACACTTTGGGTCCAATTTTATCCCCATCCTTTTTGAGCCATGTTACTTTGATGAAGCAGCATTTTGAAGGAAAAGCTTTTTTTTTTTTTTTTTTTTTTTTTTTTTTATATAGCATGTGGCTTTTTTGGTTTCAGGCTATTTTTAAGTCGACTCAGTGAAAAATATCCCAGACATTTTAACAGGCTGCCCTTCAAACACAAGCCCAAACCTCTTTTTTCTCCTTTAATTCGACATAAGGCTGAGATTTCCCTTTAAAAGTTATTATTAGACTGTAAGATCAGGAAATGGTTTGTATTTATTTAATCACCAAGAAAATCAGGAACCACTGAGAAACAGCAGAAATACTGTATTTAGT
Organism: Tachysurus vachellii; assembly: GCF_030014155.1. Lineage (NCBI taxonomy): Eukaryota > Metazoa > Chordata > Actinopteri > Siluriformes > Bagridae > Tachysurus > Tachysurus vachellii. Next base: position 4,601,287 of record NC_083478.1, on the reverse strand, counting down.
ACATGAAGTGGATCCAGTTCTGTCAGTCCAGCTTTATAGAACCAATTTATTATCCAGGGATTTTAGAGAATATATCATCTCAGCTATACTACTGAAGATATGATGGATTTTTTGTATAAAGGTTTTATAAACCTTCTTTAAAAGTGTCATTTATAGCTTACAATAAGTGAAGACTAACAATTATTTGTTATGGTTATAAAGCTTAAATTCTGGTACTAAATAGATGATAAAAATATGTAAGTGTTTTGGCCAAATAAATCAGAGCTGAATGTGATTTTCCTCTAAATTAAACCTAGGGTTCAAGGCAAGGTCTAACACATTAAAGAGGGAAAATAAACGTGTGTGTGTGTGTGTGTGTGTGTAAGTGTGTAAAAGTACGCGAGTTTGTTTATCTCATGAATAGCTCGGTACTTGGTGCCCTCCTGTGGCTGTAACTGGTACTACATGTACAAATTAGTGAGTAAACTTCAGCAACATAAATACTTAACCTAAAATACTGGAGTTCAGTAGTGTGTGTGTGTGTGTGTGTGTGTGTGTGTGTGTGTGTGTGTGTGTGTGTGTGTGTGTGTGTGTGTCTGTGTGTGTGTAATGCTTAGCACTATATTGTTAGGCTCTGCCATAACAGCTGATATCTCCATCACTCAGCTGTAACACCACACCTCCTCTCTCTCTCTCTCTCTCTCTCTCTTTCTCTCTCTCTCTCTCTCTCTCTCTCTCTCTCTCTCTCTCTCTCTCTCTCTCTCTCTCTGAACCACACATGAGCTAAACTTTTACAGCTTATTACGGTTTTAATAGTTACTTTATAGAAGTGTAAATAGAGATATCACCAAGATGCCTGAAGCAGGGGAAGGTGAAAGGTGATAAGTAAAAAAAAAAAAAAAAAAAAAAAGAAACTGTAAACACAGCAAACAAGCACAAATTATTATGCTCAGAAAGGCAAAAATAATTCTAAGAAAAGGAAAATATTATCGCAATGTTCTTAAATGTTTTATTCCTCTTATACTACAGGGATTTGCCAGTAATTGCTATTTATTGAATGGCACTGTACTGTTGGAGATTTGGTTTATGTTGCTTATACATTATAGCAGCTACAAACAGTCGTTCCCTCGCAACTCTCTTGTTTTTATTTACTCTTAAATCTGAAAAGACAAAAAACCTTTCAAGTGATGAACTCCTCTGTCCTGAAGACTTTACTGAGGCAGAAAAACATGACTCCAACTTCCTGGTAAATGTGACTTTATGTAAGCTTTAATGTAGATTTATCATTTAACACTAATAAATTAACCCCTTCTGAATAATCAGACTCAAGAATTCAACAGCATTGTGGTGTAAACAGTAGTAATCCTCAGCATGGCAGTATTAACTATTATATTATATGTATACAGTACAGTGTCCTGGAATTCAGATGATCATGTAGCTTTCGTGTAATCTTTATGAACTATAGCAACAATAATTTTATAAATAACATATAATCAATATAATGAAGCAGGAGTTATTTGTATTATTATAAATAGTGATATTCCTCATGTGAGGTGTTAGACACTATTCCAGGTTGTAGAAGTATACAACAAAAGTAAGCAATTGGTTAGTGGTTTGCACACACGCGCACACACACACACACACACACACACACACGCACACTCCTGACACAGGACCCTTAACTAGCCATGACAGACTTACTGCGGCCACCAACAGTTGAGACAAGTGAAAAACCATCAGCACTCTGTTATCACCTTCACTAAGCGCACTCGCCCGTGTCCCATCTCTGAACCTCTGGGACAGTTAGTGTCCTCTCAGCAGGTCCCCTCATATCTCTACCAATATATCCATCAATCTTTCTGTTTATTATATATGTATAAGTCTCGTGATGATGGTCTGGTGTGTGTGTGTGTGTGTGTGTGTGTGTGTGTGTGTGTGTGTGTGTGTGTGTGTGTGTGTGTTTTGGTGGTAGCTAAACTGCATGATCATCAGTCAGAATGAATGGACAGGCTGTGTAAGTGTGACGATGAGCTCTGTCAACAGCTGGTCAGAGAAAGGATATGTGTGTGTGTGTGTGTGTGTGTGTGTGTGTGTGTGTGTGTGTGTGTGTGTGTGTGTGTGTGTGTGTGTGTGTAAATTCCATCCCAAGGATCCTATGTCAGGATCAGAGGGCACGTGTCAGGCTCTTATACATACGTCTTCTCAGCAGGAGATTCTCAGGCACTGCAACGATCACACACACGGGTGCAAAAATACTTCTATTGAATTCAGTGTCATTTTTATCAAACTGAAATGCATGACTTTGACCTGCACAGAGAATTGTAAAGTGAACGTTTCAGATAAAAATTAGTGTAATGAATGCTATAAGTTGTATTTAACATTTAGGGAAGGAGTCTCCAGTTTCAGTGCTTTGTCATTAATGTCTATGTCTGAACTACTGTGTATATCTGCTACTATATCGTCATCACATGAACTCATTTGTTTTACAAAAGTTACATTAACTAAACTCTAATTAAACTGAAGAGTAATTATTAAAATAAAATAAAAATACATATAATCTTTTATAAACTGTTGTATGGTACACTTAAGGAAGTGCTGTTGTAGGAAAATAATCTATATTCTGGGTATTAACTAATCATCGGTATCCATCACACCATCTGATTGCTGATTAAAAGGACATCCTGTCATGTTTTATTCCTCAATCACTTTATTGTTGATTATGGTGGATATATTAAAATATGCACCTCTTTCTACCCCTTCTCCTGAGAGATGGTGGGACCAGTGGAGCAGTGCTGGTAGATCTGAGGGAGCGAGATGCAGTGTGAGAAGTGATAAGAGCTTTAAGGTAGGATGGAGCTGGTCCAATTTTTGGCTTTGTAGGCTAGCTTCAGTGTTTGAATCTGAATCGTGCAGCTACCGGAAGCCAGTGGAAGAAGCGCAGCAGTGGGTTGGTGTGTGAGAACTTAAGCAGGTTGAAAACAAGTCATGCAGCTGCATTTTGGATCATTTAAAAAAGGACGTATTGGTTCAATGTGACCTCTGCTCTGTGGGTGAGAGCGCTTACTGTACGTCTGTAAGAGGTGACTACAGAGATTAATACATGTGAGTTTAAAATATGATTTGATCTGAAAACAGAACAAGAGCAGTACTAGACACTTATTTAAAATGTGTTAAAGGTCTTGGGGGATAATTACAAACCTTTAATATAAATGAATACGCCCTGCCCACAATTCACACCTTAAGGGAGACTGAAACTGCTCCTGATTAATCAGCTAAGAGAACTAATACACATAGACTAACACTATAGGAGGGGTCACGGTGGCTTAGTGGTTAGCACATTCGCCTCACACCTCCAGGGTTGGGGGTTCGATTCCCGCCTCCACCTTGTGTGTGTGGAGTTTGCATGTTCTCCCCGTGCCTCTGGGGTTTCCTCCGGGTACGCCGGTTTCCTCCCCCGGTCCAAAGACATGCATGGTAGGTTGATTGGCATCTCTGGAAAATTGTCCGTAGTGTGTGATTGCGTTAGTGAATGAGAGTGTGTGTGTGCCCTGCAATGGGTTGGCACTCCGTCCAGGGTGTATCCTGCCTTGATGCCCAATGACGCCTGAGATAGGCACAGGCTCCCCGTGACCCGAGGTAGTTCGGATAAGCGGTAGAAAATGAGTGAGTGAGTGAGTAACACTATACGATCAACGATGCTATACAATCTAACAAAATATAAGCAGAGAGTACACCAAAGTCAGAATCCTACCTTACCAGGAGACAGTATATTCAAAATAAAGAGTTAAAGCACACTGATGATATATAATGATGATGATAATGATGATGATGATGATGATGATGATGATGAAAAGTTTTCTGTGAAGGCGTTGTTTTATAACAGCAATTAGTTTGTCTTGCAAAAATGAAATTACATTTGCATTCGAATTGATAGGTAAGTATGCTATTCTCGAAATAATAATAATAATAATAATAATAATAATAATAATAATAATAATAATAATAAACTAAAGCCCCTCCATAATGCCCAGGGTTTAGTGAAGTGTTAGATAAGGATAAAAATGATGTCATTCACATGCCATGGTTTTCACAGTCACCAGATCTCAACCACATCGAACACCTGCGAGAGATTTTGTGTGTGAAGTGAGTGACGTGTCAGACTTCTCTCTCCTCCACCAACATCAAACCACCAACCGAGGGAATATCTTTTACAAGAACAGTGTTTCTTTACAAGAACTGCTCCAGCACAGTTCCTGAGAATTGTAGAATTGTTGCCATGGAGCACTGAGGATGTTCTGAGGCTGCGCTGCTTGTGGTGATCCAACACCTTAATATTAATAAAACACTCAACTGCCACTCAAATGTCTGCATTCATGTAATGTTCAGTAAACCTGAAAAATCTAACCTGGTCACTGAGTGTTGGATCCAGAGACAGAAACACTGGGTATGTGGCAGAAAGAACAGTCCATCAGATTTATTAATAAAGTCATTTCTACACAGATTTGTTATGTCCGTTGTTCAGCACCGAATGTCTTTGTCATGTCACAGTCAACAGTGGTGTTTCATGTCTCATGTTAAAATGGACACTCAGGACTTTTTCCATGCAAATGTTTCTATCTTCAAAGTAAATGATGATATCAAATAAATTCCTGCTGTCTAAGATGCCCCAAGTGTTTGTTCATAATAATTTGATGGCATTATGTTCAATCATCTAGATTCTTTCTAAGGTTTTATAGATAGATAGATAGATAGATAGATAGATAGATAGATAGATAGATAGATAGATAGATAGATAGATAGATAGATAGAATCTTAAATTACACAAATTAAAATAAAGCACTAGAAGATAGACAGACCAACAGACAGACAGACAGACAGACAGACAGACAGACAGATAGATAGATAGATAGATAGATAGATAGATAGACAGTTAGATAGATAGATAGATAGATAGATAGATAGATAGATAGATAGATAGATAGATAGATAGACAGTTCAATAAACAAATATATTCATAAAGTAGATAGACAGACAGTCAGACAGACAGACAGACAGATAGATAGATAGATAGATAGATAGATAGATAGATAGATAGATAGATAGATAGATAGATAGATAGATAGATAGATGGATGGATGGATAGATAGATAGATAGATAGATAGATAGATAGATAGATAGATAGATAGATAGATAGATAGATAGACAGTTCAATAAACAAATATATTCATAAAGTAGATAGACAGTCAGTCAGACAGACAGACAGACAGATAGATAGATAGATAGATAGATAGATAGATAGATAGATAGATAGATAGATAGATAGATAGATAGATAGATGATAGATGGATGGATGGATGGATAGATAGATAGATAGATAGATAGATAGATAGATAGATAGATAGATAGATAGATAGATTTCCCAAAAAAGGAAAATTTCCCAATTTTTTAAAAAAGGGTCCCCAAAAAAAATAAAAAACCCCAAAAAAAAAAAAAATTTTTTTTGGGGCATGGCAGGGAAAAACCCCCCGGACCCCAAAAAAGGGGAAAGGGTTTTTTCCCAAAACCCAAAAGGGGCCCCAAAAAATTTCCCCTTTTTCGCTTAAACCCCCCTTTGGGGGGGTTCCTTACCCCCTTTTTTCAAAAAAAACCTTAATCCCTTTGTCCATATGTTTTTAAACCCCCCCCCCCTTTTTTTTTCCTTTTTTTTTTCCCTTTTCCCATTTTTGGGGTTTTTCCTTTTTTTTTCCCCCGGGGGGAAAAAGGCCGGCCCCGGTTTTTGGCCCCGGGTCCTAAGGCAAAAAATTTTTTAAACCTTTTTTTTTAAAATTTGGGCAAAAAAAAGAGCCCTTTTGGGGTTTTTTTTCCCAAAAAAGTTTTTGGGCCAAAAAATTTTAAACCCCTTCTTCCACGGGGGGAAATTTTTCCCTTTGGGGTTTTTTTAATCTTTTTTAAAATTTTAATTCCCCCGGGGCTTTTTAAAAAAAGAAAAAAAGGGTTTTTAAACCCTGGGCGGGGGGGGGTTTTCGCCTTTTCATAGGCGGGGCAAGCGGGCCCCTAAAGTAAAAGGTTTTTTTTGGTCCCCTAAATTTTTTAATTTGGCCCCCATTTTTCAGTTAACCAGGGCCCTTCCCGGGGGGAAAGCCCCCCCCCTTTCCCCCAACCCCTTCCCCCAGGGGGGGTTCCCCCCCGGGCCCCCTTTTTCCCCGGGCCCGGGCCTCCCCAAAAACTCTCCCCCCAAAAAAAAGGGCCCAAGGGGGAAAAAATAAAATAGACCACCCCCTTTAAGTATTTAAAAAAAATTTTCCCTTTTGGGGCCGTTCCCCCCCCCCTTATTCCCCACCCGTTAAGGTGGGGGGGCCCCTTTTTAATTTTCCCAAAACGTCAAACCCCTTTTTAATTCCTTTTTTTCCGGGAAAAACCAAATTGGGGCCCCCGGGGCCCCAAAAAGGGGGCCGGGAAAATCCCGACTTTTGGGTCCCCTGCCTATCCCTTTGGGGGCCCCCTCGGGTTTGGCCCCCTTTTGACGGGCCAGGGCTTTTCCCTGGGCCCCCTTTGTTATTAAAAAAAAATAAAAAAAAAATTTTGTTTTCCGGGTGGATTTTTTATTTCTTAAAAAAAGGAAAGCTTCTTTCCGGGGCCATAAAAACCAATTAATAAAGTAATTTTAGGTTTTTTAAAAGGGGGGGGAAATTTTTTTCCCCAAACATTTTCTAATTGGCCCAAAAACCAAGAAAACCAGACCCCCCCAACAAAACGGAAAAAAAATTAAACAAAAAAAAAAAACCTTTCCCAAAAAAGGGCCTTTAAAAAAAAAAAATTCCCCCCCCAAAAAACCAAACCCCCGGGGGCCCCCCCAAAGGCCCCCCTTTGGGGAACCAATTTTAAGCGAAAAACCCCCATGGTTTTTTTTCTCCCCTTGCCCAAATTAAAAGGGGGGAAAATTATTCCCTAAAATTTAAAAAAAAACCGGGCCTTCGGGGGCGGGGTCGGAAACCCCCCCTTTTTCTTTTTTGCCCCCGCGGGGGCCGGGAAAAACGCCGGGGGGAACCCCCAAATTTTTTTTCAAAACTAAAGCCAACAAAAAACCCCGCTTTAAAACACCCCCCAAATATATATAATTTTTTTCCATCTGATTTGCGCAATGTAAAAAAAGTTTTACCAAAAGGAAGTAAAACGAGTTTGGGTTTTTTTTCCCAAAAAAATGCTTTTTTTTAAATTGGGGAAAAAAGGGAGAATTTTTTCCCCCAAAGGGGCCCCGTAAAAAAAAATTTTGGGGGAAAAAAAAAGGGGGGGAAGGGGGGGGGAAGGGGGGGGAAGGGGGGGGGGGAGTGGGGAAGGGGGGGGGGGGAGTAGGGGGGGGGGGGGGAAAGGGGGGAAAAAGGGGGGGAAATTTTTGGGGAAAAGGGGGGAAAAGGGGGGGGGGGGGGGGAAGGGGGGGGGAAGGGGGGGAAGGGGGAAGGGGTTGGGGGTTGGGGGCCCCCGGGGGAAAGGGGGTGAAAAAGGGGGGGGGGGAAAAAAGGGGGGAAAAAAAAAAAAAAGGGGGGGAAAAAAGGGGGGGGGGGGGGAAAAGGGGAAAAAGGGGGGGAAAAAGGAAAAGGGGGAAGGGGGGGGGAAAAAAGGGGGGGGGGGGGGAGGGGAAAGGGAAAAAATGGGGGGAACCCCGGGGGGGGGGGGTTTTTAAAAAAGGGGGGGGGGGGGGGGGAAAGGGGGGTTTTTGGAAAAGGGGGGGGGAAAAGGGGGGAGGTGGGGGGGGGGGTTGGGAACCCGGAAAAAGGTAAGGGGGGGAAAAAAAAAAAGGTAAAGGGGGTTTAGGTAGGGGGAAAGGGGAAAAGGGGAAAAAGGGGGAGGAAAAAAGGGGGGGGAAAAAGGGGGAAAAAGGGGGGGGGAAGGGGGGGGGGGAAAAGGGGGGGGGGGGGAAAAAGGGAAATTTGGGAAGGGGGGGGGGGAAGGGGGGACCCCCAAAATAGGGAAGGGGGGGGGGAAAAAAGGGGGGGGGAGGGGGGGTGGGGGGGGAGGGGCCTTTTGGGGGGGGTGGCTGGGGGGTGGGAAAAGGGGGGGGAAAAAAAGGGGGGGGGAAAAAAAAAAAAAAAAAGGGGGGGAAAAACCAAAAAAGGGGGGGGGAAAAAAAAAGGGGGGGAAAAGGGGGGGGCCGGGGGAACGGGGGAAAAAGGGGGGGGGAAAAAAGGTGAGGGGAGGGGCCCGGGGGGAAAAAAGGGAACCCCACAGCATATGTAAAGCCAAAGGCCAGCGGACCACGAAACATAGCCAATGGCATTAATCCTGCCAACCAGTCCCCTGAGACCCCCCTTTTACCAGTAGGATCAGGGGCCCTGATTTCCCCCCCCGGGTCTCGGGCCTCTTTCATACGTTTGAGTATCGTATTTAGCGGTCCTATTGGGCCTGTATGAAGTGGGATAACAGCACAGCAATCAGTGCCGATTAGCTCACACACTCCCTGATCTGGTCCGCGCATTTGGTCTAAGACAAAGCGATTTTCTACTGCCATCAATGTTGTGGCATGTAACTGTTCTGTTATGAGTCCCAAAGCAACAATTGTGTGATTAATGAAGCGCTGTTGGTTATACCATATATAGTTTAGCCACCTTATGTTCCTGTGTACTTGCACATGAGGTAGCAGGATTGCCCACGCTGTCGAGGTTGCGTCAGATAAGGCTCTGTGCTCCTCTGGAACACCCACCGGCTCACCTTTCCAATCGATTTGAATATCAGGGTCTGCTGACCATGCAGGGACCACGGAAACATTACTGGGCCGTAGGTATCGTGAGACATCACGTCTGGATCGCGAGGCACGGATGTGAGCTGGAGTCAAAAGGAGGTCTAAGAGGGAGTCATTTAAGGCCATCACGGTGAGATCCCCCTCCAGCACAACAGGAGCACACAATCCATGCCACAATCGGGGAAGGGTCTGAAGCGCCGTGCTCCCTCCACAATACCAAAAAATGTCTGCCAGTGGCAATGTGCCAAACCTTATACTAGGGGCGATCATTTGTCCTGGAATGGATTTCTCACATCCATATTCTGTCAGGTTACACCGTGGGAGCACATTCACTACAGGGTGATGAGCACCTAATATGTCTCTACAGGCAGCTTTAGAAAGAAATCCGACATCCACTGATCCTCTTGACCTTATACATAATGGGAACTTCTGGTTCGGCCGTACCTGGACTGTCATATCTGTGGGGATTGGCGAGGCTACCGGCTGATACGCACAAGATATACTTATGTTGCCCATCCACTTCGGCCCATGTGTTCTGGCTGCCGATCCCAACAGACAAAGAGCAGGACATAAATGTGTATCATTATACGGGGATTTATCACACTCATCCACACCTCTAGTAGGCATTACATAGGGGATTTGATTAGACCGGTCATGGCATATTACACAGGTGCTATCTGTCGTGACCTGTCGGGCGGATTCTGTCAGCCACTGACGATAGAGGTTTCCCTCAGTACCTTCGGCTGTATTAAATGGTTTGATACTGATCATTTTGACGTACTTCTGGAGCGCCTCATATTCTCCCTGCACCCTGGAGTGACGGGTCACGCACCCGTTACTGCCTGAGCCGCCACATTCAGCCCAAAAATCTATGCTCGCTTGGCGAAATTGAAAACCTGGACTCCAGGCAGAGACGTAGACACGGGCTTCATATGGTTCAAAGAATGACGTTTTTTGCAGTGTGGACGGATAAACCGAGTTCGTATGGAGACTATAATACCAGAAGGCATGGATTAATTTACAATGCACGCCATCGTCACTACTTGCTGGTTGTCCCTTAACAATGATACTGGTTATTGAATCTTGGGTTACATCCCCTGGTCGCTTAATTCGAATCTCTAGGGTCAGTGTGTACTGAGATGATGACTGGTTTTTAGCCCACTGTATTGGGTCTAAACCTACTGCCGGAAAGGGGCCAGTATATTCAATGGAATACATTACAAAATACAATGTACCATTTAGTACTTTCTTTTGCTGGCTAGCATGGGCAAATAAACCTAGTGCACACTTTATGTGATTTTCAATAGCTATCTTGGCCGATGTTTCGTCAACTCCCACTATTATGGGATAGGAGTTTTTCCCTTGAAAAACTGTGCGTCCTCCTATAGTGGCAGAACCCGTGCCTGTACTACGTCTGAGCCGTGAGCCTAATTTGGGAGTGTTAAAGGACAGTGAGTCATTATACGTGGCACCTAATTGTGAGGTATGGGCATGACCTTTTACTATAAGAACTCCTACTGTGATTGCCAGATTCAAAACTACCCCTACCACACATGCCATATAAAAAATTCGTACAGTTATTCTGTCCTTGTTTTGTTTATCAATTCCATCTTCATCTAATGGTTTGTCATCAGTGCCCTTCTTTTGGGGTGTGGCTAGCTGCACCATACTTTACAGACGTTCCGTTACAAGTTTAAAGGAAAGTTACAAGGAGTTGAGTACCTCAAAGTCTACAGTTCTGAAACTGACCAGGCAGTGAACCTGGTTCATCCGTGCTTGGACCGCTGCTAATCCTAAGGTGTATCGTCTAGCGTGGTTAGTGAGATCTGTGTAATATCTAGTCCCTCCACTGGGCCTGTGTGAACACTTGGGTTAACATCAATAATGTCATCTACAGGAGTTAGGATGTCTCGACATTCCTTGGCAGGTGTGACAGTAACAGGTACTCGCTGTGCGTGTGCTCTAGTTTTGGCTCGTGTTCCAGCAGCCGGGCCTGTTACTAACTCTGGTCCATAGGGATCATCATCATCCTTGTCGTCCGAATACGGAGTCGTGTATTGCTTTACTTTCAACAAGGTCTCCCAGTCTTTTCCTTTCCTTTCTGCGGCGGATGACTGCCTCACCCGCTGTTGTCCTTCCTTAGACGTGAAGGGTTGTCCCTTAGTTCCCTGTTCTAAGGCGAGTGGCTGCGTTTGTGCCCCTGTTTTTGAGGTTGAGGGCTCTCTCCCAGTGTCTACTGCTGCTGTCGCACGATAACAGTGATTAAGGTGATACCAGTATTCCTTACCTTCGACCTTGACTGCAGTGGGGGTAGCTAACACCACTTTAAAAGGTCCTTCTCTTCTTGGTTGTCTCCAATGTTTCCTCTTGAATGTTCTGATGTACACGTAGTCTCCTGGTTCTACCTGTTTACGTGGTTCCTCTTCCTCTACTGCCGTGCCATGCGTGGCTGGACCCACCTGAGAACACAAGAGTCTGTGGATATGGGTTAAATGCTTCACATAGCTTGACATTTCGCCTTCCATCTGTTCAAGCGATGGGCCCTTATAGGGTCCTCGTGTGAAAGCCACAGGCATTGGCCTGCCTGTCAGCATTTCATGAGGTGTCAAGTGTGTTGTACGATTTGTCTGTGACCTCATTTTCATCAGAGCCAAAGGCAAAGCCTGTACCCAATTCAGACTAGTGCTAGCGCATATTTTTGCAATTTTCTCTTTCAACACGCCGTTGGCTCTTTCTACTCTTCCTTGTGAGCTTGGGTGATAGACACATCCCATCTTATGGTTAATGCACAATGCTTGCGCAAGGAACTCAATTACTTTATTTACAAAATGAGGTCCATTATCTGAACTCAACTGATCTGGAATACCAAACCTCGGGATTACTTCCCTACACAAGAATTTTGCCACTGTGTTAGCATCATTCTTGGCACTGGCCACTGCTTCAACCCATCTACTGAACATGTCAATCACTACCAAAATGTATCGCTTCCCTTCTGCTTTTTCTGCCATATCCACAAAATCCATCATTAAGTGTCGAAAAGGACCTCGGGGTTCTGGAATGTGTCCTATTGGGGCTGTGAAATGCTTCCTGACATTTCTTTTAGCACATAGTTCACATGTTCTCAGCATTTTTTCTACAAAGCTGGCTAGATATGGAGACCACCAATTTTTCCTGATAGTGTCTACTATCACCCTTTTGCTACAGTGGTCTATCCCGTGGGCTTCCTTTATCAACATTGGTAATAGAGCTGTGGGTGCTACCCACAACCCCTCTCCCCCTCTCCACACTCCTGACTCCTTGTCCTGAAATGCACCTCGCTTTTTCCACTGTTCTACTTCTTCCGGATTAGCTGTGTTTTGTGCATCCCTGACATCTTCTATTGACATCTCTCCTGAACCTGCATCTGGCTCTTCTCCCTGCATAACTGCCATTATGCATCTATCCCCTAATGCTGCCTTTTTGGCTGCTTCATCTGCTGCAGCATTTCCTTTAGTTATTGTTGTTCCATCTGTTTTGTGAGCTTTACACTTCACAATAGCTATTTTCTCAGGTAGCTGTATAGCTGCTAACAGTTCGACTATGGCTGATCCATGGGTAATAGCAGACCCATCAGCCCTCTGGTAACCTCTTTGTGCCCAGATTGGTCCAAAAACATGACATACCCCATATGCATAGGCTGAATCAGTGTAAATTGTACACGCTTTTCCTGCTCCAAGCTTACACGCTGCTATCAATGCTTTTATCTCTGCCAATTGAGCTGAGCATGGTTGTGGGACAGTCCCCTCGCTAATTGTTTGATATACATTCTCAATGAAGTCGTATTCAATTACTGCATAACCTGCTTTGTTTCCCTCACTGGTGCGATAACAGGATCCATCCACAAAGAAGATTCGTTGTGCCCCTAAAAGAGGTTGGGACTCTAAATCTGGTCGCGCTTTCAGGAACTTTTCAGATTCTTCTGTACAATTGTGTGGAGTCCCTTCACTCGGCAGCACCATTCTTTCGGCTGGGTTTACTGTGTTGCACCTTTCGATTGTCAACTCCGGTGCTGACAGTATTACATCATATCCTGTGCGCCTCGCATTGGTTATTACAAACGTTTGATTTGTCAATAATGCATGCAGTGCATGTGCTGTGTACAGGGTCACGGGGTGACCCATCGTAATTGTAGAAGCTTTTTGATATGCAAATGCTGCTGCTGATATAGCACGATAACATGGCGGCATGCCCTGCTCAACATTATCTAACGCTGTGCTGAAGTAGGCAATGGGCTGCTTTCCTACCCCTTGCTGTTGCTGCATTAGTACTGCCGATACAAAACCTTGTCTTTCTGACACGTATAGGTGAAATGGTTTGCTGTAATCTGGACTAGCCAGCGCTGGGGCTGAAGCTAGTGTGCACTTCAACATCTCGAATGCTGTCAGTGCCTCTGGTGTCCATATCAACTGTGCATTGGGTTTAGCCTGATCTGCAGCTTTTATTAGGTCTCTAAGTGGTTGTACTTTTAAAGCAAAGTCGCATATCCATGGTCTACTAAACCCTGCCATGCCCAGGAATGACAACATCTGGCGCACGGTTAAAGGTCGTGGTACATCACGTACAGCTTGTACATGAGCCGGCAATATTTTTCGTGTTGTTCCTTCTAGAACTCGTCCTAAATATTCCACCTTTCTCCGGCAGAATTGTAGCTTCTCTTTACTAACCTTGTGCCCATTGTTTGCTAGGACCTTTAATACTGTTATTGAATCCTGTACACATTGCTCTTTTGATTGGCTACAAATCAGTAAATCGTCAACGTACATAATCATAAGGCTTTTCAGTTGTAAATTTATCAGATCTCTGGTCAGTACTTGGTTGAATATCGATGGGCTTTCGCAATACCCTTGGGGCAGCCTAGTATAAGTATACTGTTGCCCACGATAAGTGAACGCAAACAAGTGCTGAGAGTCAGGGTGCAATGGAACACTGAAAAAGGCCGAACATAGATCAATTACTGTGTACCATTTAGTTCCCGCTGGAATATTTGATAACAAGGTGTGTGGATCTGGGACTACTGGAGTCTCGGTCACCACTACCTGATTGACCTGTCTCAAATCGTGGACCAATCTCCATTTGTCTGAGTTAGGCTTTCTGACCGGAAAAATTGGAGTGTTGCACTGACTCCTAGTGGGGATTAAAACCCCTGCTTCTACTAATCCTTTAATAGTTGGCCCTATCCCCTCTTCTGCTTGTTTGGATAACTGATATTGTCTTTGATAGGGTAGTGGAGCGTTGGGTCTGATTTGTATTTTTGCTAGCCCTGCTGATTTGACTAGTCCTACATCTGTTGCGTGCTTAGTCCATAGTTGTTCCGGAACTTCATCTAGTGCTTTAACTACATCTTTTTCTGTCAACTCTTCCTCATCTGCTATTTGTGGCATCTGTACCTCTACTCCTAATCTTACTTGTATCTTTGTTTGCTGACTCACCAACATAGTAGTAGCTACTACCTGCTCTGTCCCTTTATAATCTATCTTTAGAAATGTTCTGTCTTCTGACATATAAACCCTAGAATTTCTCGTCGCGTTCCATTTCTCTACCCTTCTTGCTTCTCTCATCATAGGCCCTAAATCTTTTGACTCAAAACCTTGCCCAATCATCAGGGAGATGTGGGAGCCCGCGTCTCCCACTTGATACCATTCGTGAATCTGTTCAGGGAGTATGGCATATGCAGCTACTCCTTGCCGACCAAGTATTAGGCTGTCCGTGCTGATGACACATTTTCTTCCTTCTAGTCGTTCCTCCCATAATGATGCATATTCTTCATCTTTTCCCCCTTCATCATATTTCAGGGTACAATGCCATGGTCCTCTAGCCTCACGGCAATCTGGGCGTATGTAATTTAGCCATGGTTTCCATTTTGAATATTCTTTCCATATTTGTGATGTATTTTTGTCTTTGACTTCCATCCAATACACTTTGTCCAGCTCTGTCATTTCCTCTTCTTGGCTTACTACTAGGTATTGTTGAGCTAACATTTCTGGAAGTGTTATCCACACTCCTGTTGGCCCACAGTGTATTTTTGCTCCTAGTTTGCAGAGCACATCTCTTCCAAGAAGATTAGCCGGAGTGTCTGGGGAATAAAGTAGAGGTGCTTGCACTACTATTCCTTCTACTGTAATCCATTGTGGTTCAGTAAATCGTAGAGTCTGAGTTTTTCCTGAGAAGCCTACTGTTTTTATTGCTCTACGTGTGAGGGGAAGCTTTGCACCTTCTTTTCCAATGCTTGTAAATGTTGCTCCTGTATCAATCAGGAATGGGGCCTGTACTTCATTTCCAATTCCTACCACAATTGTTGGTTCTTGTGCAGGGTGCAGTGAGGTGGTACACTGCACCAGCTCCCCCTCTGGCTTCTCTAGGCCACTTCACATTCCTCCTGGGGCTGGGCCCAGTGGGCTCCCTCCAGGTGGTACTGGGGCTTGTCCTTGAAACCCTGGGCCCATCCATTGGCCTGCCCAATTTCCCGCTCCTTGTGGGGTTGCTGCGGGTGCTTGTTGCATTCCTGACTGCCCTGCTCCTTGTTGAAACGTTGGAGCAGGCATCTGTCCAGGCATCAGTAGTCTTCCTTGGTTTCCCATGGCCCCTCCTAGTGCTCCATACTGCAAGTAGGGACAATCATATCTTACGTGACCTAGGTTATTGCAATTCCAGCAGGTTTTTCCCTGTCCTACTGCTCCCCAGCCCAGTCTCTGTGGAGGCTGTCTTCCTTGTCCTCCTCTTCCCCGACCTCTGGTCGGTCCCCATCCACGTTGCGGAGGTGCATACTGAAGATTCACAGGATAACTTGTTGGGTATCCCATGGGATACTGTATCATAGTTGGGTGCACCGGCTGTGTCTGTGTCACCACCTGTGGCGCTCCCCCATCTTGGGGTGGCGCTACCTGCACTGCATCTGGGGCGACCATCACTGCCGCCTGTTTGGTGTATTCTTTATCCTCCTTCTTCTTCTTATCGTGGCTTTCTTGTTTGTTTCTCGTCAGTTCCCCCAGTTGTGCCTTGTGCAGTTGCACCAACAGGTTCTCTTCAGCCTTCTTTGCCTCCCCTTTCCTTTTTCTGTGAAGTTCTGTATAGTGAATCACGTTTGCCTCGAAGGTGGCCCATGGCAAAGTGTTCAAACCCACTACCGTCTCCAGCTGGTCTTGAACTTCTGCTGGCAGTGCCCTTTTCAACATGAGCTTGAACAGAGTCATACTTGCGGGCGTTTCATCCCATGAGGCTCCCATTTCCTCCCTCCAAGACTCCTGGAGTTTCAATATAAACTGGGCAACTCCCTCTTCTTCATCCAGCTTTAATTTCTCCACTTTGCCCGGATCGGCTTTAGTTGGATATGCTTCCCTTAGCTGTTCCCACAGACGATTTCTGAATGGGCCAAAGGTTATTCCATCTGCTCTTGAGTCGTTTGCTTCTTTTCCTAGTCCAGCGAGGCCGAACATTTCTATCATTTTTGCCTTCCCAACTGTCTGGCATAAGATTACCTTCAGGTCACCCAAGGCCAGACTCTGTCCCATTGTCTGTTCCTCAAACTTTGTGATCCATTTCTGTGCCCCTTCACACACACTTGGCAGTCTTTTTACTAATCCAGTCACATCCATGAAGGTCCATGGCACATAATGTATTTGCTGTCCTTTAACTATTAGAGGATACTGTGCTGCCATCTTTGGCATTGTATATTCGTCCGCCTTGGTTGCTGTTGCTCCACGCGACTCAGGCTCATCTATCTCCCCCTCTTCGTCGCTGGAGGTTTCAGTTTCTTCTTTATCCACCTCCCTTGGTTGGCGTTGAGCCTGTGACCGTGTGATCACACGTCTTCGCTCTTGTAGTAGTTTCCACTTCGCTTTATTTCTTTTGTCTCTCATAGTGGGCTTGGCCCTCTTTTCTTGTTTTACTCTTTCGGTTGCTTTTGCTATCTTTTCTTCTTGTTCTTGCAACCTTTTCTCCAAGCCTTTGCATATTGCTGCTGTGGTTTCTTCTTTTTTCATATTGTAGGCCTCTTATCCTTTGCTCGGCACGCTTCTGTTCTTCCTTTAGGTCTCCTCTCAACTCCTCCACCCGCATTTCCAGGTGAGATGTATGTTCTTTTAGTTCCTGCATTGTCTCATCTGCCATACAACTTTGTTTCAGAGCTGCTGTAATTGCTTCGCCTTGTTCTTTGTCTGGCCATAGGATTACCTGTTCTAGTGAGGTTAATTGCACTTCTCCATCTATCCTCACTTTCATGCTTCTGTTGTCAGACTGAGATTTCTCGTCTTCTGGGCCCCTCCCTTGGGATGCTCCCTCCTCATTTTCTGTAGCCAGGGAGGTCTGTAACTGCTGTCCAGCTGATCTTTTCACCCTTTCGTCCACCGTTTCTGCTCCTTCTTTTTCTCCCTTCTCTTGGCGGGGCTCTCCTTGTCCTCCCGCTAGGAGGGCCTTTCTGGCGTGATCTTCCAGCTTATCTAGAGATTCTTGCAGTCTATTCATCACTGCACTCTGTTCTTCCCACTGTATGTCCTGCATTCGCCTTCTACTTGCCCAGTAGGCCTCGTCCATCCTCCTCATCTGATATTCTCTTGAGGCTGGTGTGCTGTGTGCACGTATATATTGCACTCGGGGATGCCCTGCCAGCCATTCCGTGTTTACAGCTTCTGTCTGTTGATGAGATAGGTGAGGATGTTCCTTCCCCCACCGGGCATTAATATCTTCTATCTGATCATCCCAGTGCAACTGGTATCCACCGCCTTCGTCCATTTCGTGTTGATTTTCTTTTCCTTCTTCTTTTGTAGTCTCTCTGGGATGTTCTGAGCTCCCTTTTTTCTCATCTTTGTGTCTTAGAATCTCATTCTCCTCCCTCTGGCTACCTTCTTCTGAGGAAGGATGATAGGGCTCTTCATACTTGTTCATAGCATCTCCTTTTTCTGCTGACATTTGTCGGATTAGTCCTTTGACTTGTCCGCCCGTGATTTCCAGTTCTATTTCTTGTGCTTCACCTTTCTCTCCCGTATTTATTACGGGGTATATTCCGTGATAATCCGTCTTCTTTTGTTCGTTGTACGGCGGGGGTATGAGCTGCTCCACCCATTCGCCTGATGGTGGGGCTGTAGCCTTATCCTTCTCCTGTTCTTTACTCTGCGGTTTTTTTAGCTTCTCTTCCCTTCTTCTCTTTCCTTCCTGTTCAAACCACTCCACTATCTCCCATTTCTTCCTAATTTTATCTATACTCTCTTTTTTCGCTTCCCCCCAGCATTCTATTCTTTCCTTCATCTTTTTACATTTCCCTTCATCAAATGTCCCATTTTCAGGCCACTGCAACTCTCCCCTAGTCCGGTCTTGCCACTTTTTCATGTATTTTCTAATTTCTTTTTCAGCATCCTTGTGCCTCATTATTATAATTGCAGCTGGAGTAATCAGACTTTTTCCCTTCTCCATCATGCACCCCTATCTCGCCCCTGTGGCACTGTCACGTGGTACTGGACTTCTGTGTACTGGTGACTACTTCAGCTGAACGTTTGCTCTTTTCTGGTACATGTGGTTGTACAGGAGTCCTTCTAGTATGGCTCTCAATAGGAACAAAGCAGATATTAGGATCTCAAAGTATAAGTACAAAAAATACAATTTTTAATTCAATCATTATACTTAAAATGGATTAAAATCAATCAACTACATAATCAACCAAGTATTGACCCATCCCATAATTTAATTCACTAATCAATCAGATAAATACCAGTTATTCAATTAATTAATTAATCCAATCCAGATTAAATTTAAATTGTTTCAGTCACTTTGTAATTTTTCCCAACAGGTTTATTATTCCTCATCTAACGCCTCATTTATAACATCCTGTAATAGTGTGTCCTCTAGTCGGTTAGAAAATGCCCCAGATTGGAAAGAAAACAATCTCTTGTTTTGGTTACATGTATCAGGGCGATTCAAGGCCTTACTGGCACAGAGTTACAGAGGTTAGAATGGAGGTTTCATTTTCCACCAAAATAATTTTGCTGTAATAAAACACTACAGTAAACACAAGCCATGAGCTAATGAAGAACTCAAGATCATAGCCACACGTCTTAGCTTCCAAAAACATTTTTTCTAAAGTCAAAGAAACCCAAGAGTGAATTTTATTTTACTCTAAGCAATAGTATTTGCTCAAAACCACGGAAAAGCTATTCTGTGTGTGTGTGTGTGTATCCTAGGATTGCGCAGTACACCTCAAGAGTTATATCACTGGCGGCCCCCCCCCTTCCCAGATGGCCCTTATCACCTCAACTGCCACACACACACACAACTGCCAAACAAACGGAAGGTGTTCTGAATACAATGGAAAACCGTCATTGGCCTTTAAGCTGTCTATCTCTACTCTACGGGCAACTATTGGCTCATGTGGGGCCTTGTTTTATTCCTAGGAATCTGGACTACAATTCTGACACCGAATTGTAGTCTTCTAATCCTCCAATAAAAGTGGGAGATGAACTTCTACGTATGATTTCCGGTCAGAACTGTGATGTTTGTAAGGCGAGCAAAGTGATGTGGATAATACGGCTGAGATATTCCAACTCCCATGGATTCTTGGGAATCTAAGAATATAAAAATCTCTAATATTTGTTATGAAAGAAATCACTCCAGTGAGGAAAAAAAGGGAGAGCTTAAAGGCAAGTTAACTAAACTGAACTAGCGCTGCCTAGTTCAGGTAACAATCAATTAACTTAACTTGCTTACATACAAATGTATCTCACACACTCTGTATCTCACACAGTCCCTTGTCATACATAGATGTTCTACTTGTTGTGTGTTATGTTACGTTATGTTATGTTGTGCTTGTGGGTTCACGTACACTTATCACGTGTGTACTTATTTTCTACTTGTGGGTTCATATATTTATCTATCTACCCACGTACACTTATCACCGTGTACTTATTTTCTACTTGTGGGTTCATATATTTATCTATCTACCCACGTACACTTATCACCGTGTACTTATTGTATATTTATATTGTGTATTTATCTATGTACATACACTTATCACATATATATATATTATCCACTTATTCTCATATTCAGATCATTCTATACAGATTATCATATACAAATTATCATATACACATTATCATATACACAATACCGGGGGCCCCCCTTTTTCACCGTTCCTACCAAGCAGATCTGTCTCAACCAACCGCGATATCTAAGAACTAACGCGTTTTTACCACCTGCCGTCCTGCCCCGGTCGTGAGTCCGCACCGTCCTGCCCCGGCCCAGTACTCACACCGGAGGATACGCTCCAGGAATTTTATCAAGCGCTTTACCACCTGCCGTCCTGCCCCGGTCGTGAGTCCGCACCGTCCTGCCCCGGCCCAGTACTCACACCGGAGGATACGCTCCAGGAATTTTATCGTGCACTTTACCACCTGCCGTCCTGCCCCGGTCGTGAGTCCGCACCGTCCTGCCCCGGCCCAGTACTCACACCGGAGGATACGCTCCAGGAATTTTATCCAGGCCTAACTACTACATAGTACACTCATGAGATTTTTCACACACACACACACAGTCACACATCAAAACCTTATCCTGTTATGTGGCTTTCCCTTCGTTATTTCTCATCCAGCTCTTTATCTCACCCTTAGGGGTTCTTATCTCGAGGGTGTCTGTCCGCTCTCCTTCTCGGGGCCACACCCCCCCCTCCCCTCCTAGGCCACAGATTCACTATACACAGACATTTGAGTTTAACCGGCGTCTGCTTACCTTATTATTTATGGCCGGCCTCTGTAGCCCGTCAGGGAGAGAGAAGGTGGTCCCGGTTCTGGAGGCAGTGTTCACACCGTCCCTACAGAGGTCCCTTCGTGGTCGCCATTAAATATGTGGGAACTTAGAGCCCGTCTCCAAGTAGGCACATATCAGGGTGAATTCTACTGATATACTTTGTAATACTTTTATACTGTATAAATTATTACTTAGACTTAATTTACTGGTAGCACTAACATTAATACGAATTAAAACAATGGGAAAGCTCCTCAGACCTGGATGAGAATGAGCAAACTTCTTTATTGTGGTCAATCAGCCAACAATTCTCTAAGAGAAATTGCTAATTTGAAAAGTAACAAAAGAAATCCCAAAAACCCAAGAAAAGAAAAAGCATCTTCATGAAGAGCATCGGCATGCAAAAACAAAAACCCTCCAGGACGGTCCTGCAAAGTAACGGGATTTTTACGCATACACATTTGGCCCCAAAAATTCTCCTCTATATATACGCTTCCACGCGCCTCCTTATCGGTCCCCCTCCTTACAGACCCATTTTCATATCACCTTATCCTTATGTCTCATATGTTTTTGTAACGTCCTGTTCCTTACAACCCCCTTGTTTTTCCTTTACCTTTTGCCCATATGCCCATTTATGGATTTTCCTTCCTTTATTTCCCCGGGGCCCAGGTCCGGAAGCCCAGGCCTGTGGCCCTGGGTCTTCTTCATCCGACATAACAATTATATCTAAACAACAATTTTGTTATTAAAAGTGTGCTTAAAAAAAGAGCCTCACTCCCTGGTTGAAGTTACATTTGCCTCTAA
>NC_083478.1:4540000-4575000 GCF_030014155.1 Tachysurus vachellii | reverse complement strand
TAGATAGATAGATAGATAGATAGATAGATAGATAGATATATCGTATAAATTGACATATAAATACCAATTCATTGTATGAAAAATAAAATAAATACAGTAGAAATACTGTATACAGTAGAGTACGTTCACCTGCCACTTTAGTAGGAACAGCTGTACGTACATCTGCTCATTCACGCAATTATAAAATCAGCCAATCATGTGACAGCAGTGAAACAAATGGGGGAAAAGTTTATCTCAGACTTTCACCATGACAGGTTTGAGAATTTTAGAAACTTCACCGGTCTCTAGAGTTTATACAGAATGGTGGGAACATTGAGCAGCAGCTCTGTGGGTGGAAACACTGTGATAAGAGCTCTGAGGAAAATGACCATATGAGGAAGAATAGAATAGAATAGAATAGAATTCATGAAAAGAAAACAGAATAAAAATAGTTAAAAACAGAGTACAAGTACAAGGGAATGTGTGTGTGTGTGTGCGTGCTTTTGAGCGATTGGATGTGTGTTTGTGTGTGAACAAGTGTGCATGTGTGTGTTTGTGTGAGCAAGTGTGTGTGTGTGTGTGCGTGTGTGTGTGTGTGTGTGTGTGTGTGTGTGAGCGAGTGTGTGTGTTTGTGTGTGAGTGAGTGTTTGTGTGTGTGTGTGTGTGTGTGTGTGTGTGTGTGAGCGATTGTGTGTGTGTGAGCAAGTGTGTGCGTATGTTTGTGTGTGTGTGTGTGTGTGTGTGAGCAAGTGTGTGTGCGTGTGTGTACTGTATGTGTATTACCTTTGCTTCAACATATAGAGAAAGAGAGAGAGAGAGAGAGAGAGAGAGAGAGAGAGAGAGAGAGAATATATGTATTTAATGCAATATATTCACTATGTTCTGGCTCAGTGTTGTGTAGAAAAGTTCACTCTATAAACCTGTTGTGAGCAGAAAAGCATCTCAGAATGCAGACACAGGATGGAAGACCGTGAGGCAGATTGGCCACAATAGCAGAGGATCCCTTTGGGTTCCACTCCTGTCTGCCATGAACAGAATCTGAGGTGGTGTTAAGCACAGGCTCATCAAAACTGACAGCTGAAGATTGGAGAACAATCAGCCTGGGCTTTATCACCAGCGTAGTCCATCTGCCTCAAGGGTCAGAATGTGCACACTGAATTGCTTTTCTGCTTTTGTCTCCAACTGGTATGTTTTTGGAAGAGGATGAAAACTGTAGTATCTCAAGGAAACCCCAGCGGGGAAGTAACCAGGGAAAGTAAAGTGTGTAGTAAAAGCATTTGCCTAAAATTAGCCAGTTAGCCAAAATGAGCTAATGTCACTAAAATGTCACTGGTAGAGGAATAGGATTGACTGCATGGGATTGTAGAGATCCATAAGCACAAAACATTGATACGATACTACAGAACATGACATAATATTTGAAAACATTAATGTGGTGCAACAGCATCTTTAATTAAATAGAGTATTCGAGAACTCTTTTGACCTGAACTGAGTCAAAGGTAAAGTATAGTGTGGAGGCGTTCACACCGTCAGGTCAGAGCTCTGTGTATGCCTCTATTCATCTGCACTGCACTTTGAAGCTGACTCACTTTACCCAGTTGAAAAGGCCTGATGTGCAAAGGGAACGTGATCAGAGACCCGACACGTTAAACGTTATTATTATAGGACTCCGTTGAGGGTTTCAGAATTTCGCACTATTCGAGTCGCACTCTCTTCCTGTCTCCACGTCGGCTACCCTCCTAACCCACACACACTATTCCTCTTCTTCCGCAGGCAGTGCTGGGGGTGTTGCGGTGGTGTTCAGCGCACCGGGAGTGTGAATTTGTAATGTGTTTGTTCAGGAGAGCTTTGGTGCTGTTAGAAAAATCTATAAATCCACAAAAGCCTCTGGACCGGATCAAGCTGCCCTGAACCTGTGGCCCAAACAGCGAGTGAAACCGGAGTCATGGCAAACACACCTCGCTTTTATCCCACCAACGCTCGGAAGTCCAGCAGGAATGTCCTGGACTCCTGCAGTGATAAAATAATCTCCACATCCTGCAGAGAACACACAGCAAGCAGGTCCACACACACACACACACACACACATATATATACATATATATACATATATATATATATATCAAGGCACACACACTATATATATATACAGGCTCCCCATGACCCGAGGTAGTTCGGATAAGCGGTTGAAAATGAGTGAGTGAGTGAGTGTGTGTGTGTGTATGAGTGTGTGTGCGTGTGTGTGTAAAACTGACAGCGAGTTAACACTGACATCCCTTTCAGAGTGTGACAGAGTTTTCCTAACCACGATCAAACCAAAGCGCCTATTCATCCTCCTGAAAATTTCAGTCCTTCAGCGTCTGTTCAGTTTGGATGCTCAGTACCAGACGCAGTATGGGGTTGTTTGTTATGGCTCCTAGTGCTTGTGTGTCAGCAGAAAGTCCAACCAATAACTTTTACAACTTGCTCAAAAAACCCAGATAAGCCTTATAAGTGCTGTTATATGAAGTATATATTTTAACTTCCTCATGTTTTATAGTTTTATATATGTACAACAACTGTGATATATTTTCCCTACATTTGTGACACTTCAAGTAAGACAAGTTAGCATTTCTACATTTTATTTGGCATTGACACTTATATTTATCTCCCTTTATACAAATGAGCAATTAAGGGGTAGGGGCCCAGCAGTGGCAGCTTGGTGGACCTGGGATTTAAACTCACAACCTTCTGAGCAGTAGATCAATTGCTTTTCACCACTAAGCTACCACACAAAGCGCAATAAAAATGAAATAAAATTGAACTGAATAACACTTAGGGGGGCACGGTGGCTTAGTGGATAGCACGTTCGCCTCATGGTTGGGGGTTCGATTCCCGCCTCCGCCTTGTGTGTGTGGCGTTTGCATGTTCTCCCCGTGCCTCTGGGGTTTCCTCCGGGTACTCCGGTTTCCTCCCCCGGTCCAAAGACATGCATGGTAGGTTGATTGGCATCTCTGGAAAATTGTCCGTAGTGTGTGATTGCGTGAGTGAATGAGTGTGTGTGTGTGCCGTGCGATGGGTTGGCACTCCGTCCAGGGTGTATCCTGCCTTGATGCCCGATGACGCCTGAGATAGGCACAGGCTCCCCGTGACCCGAGGTAGTTCGGATAAGCGGTAGAAAATGTGAGTGAGTGAATAACACTTCAATATAATTGAATTCAATTGAACTTTATTTAATTGAATAAAATTCAAATTGCTGACTCAAAAACCTTTGTATAATTTTTTAACTGAATGTAATACTTATATTTATATGAACTCTTTGAACAGCAACCTTCACACTCCATTGACACTGCACTTCGCACTACACATAACAAATGCATATTTTGTACATTACTATTTTTTAAAGTTTTAATTACTTATTTTTAATTTAGATAGGTGTACATAGATAGATAGATAGATAGATAGATAGATAGATAGATAGATAGATAGATACAGTAGATAGAATCTTAATTTACACAAATTAAAATAAAACACTAGAAGATTTTAAAATACACTTTTAGCACAAATCGTAGTAAAATTATAACTATAAATACAAATACGACTATATTTAAAAAAAAAAAAAAAAAGATAGAATGTTTGTATGTTAGAAGTACTCTACATGGTCAGAAGTTTGTGGACACCTTATCAGCAATTCCACATATGTGTCTTCCTCCAAACTGTATAGCATGACAATGTCCCTGTGTACATAACACAGAGCTCCATAAAGACATGGTGTGTGAAGGTTGAGTGGAACAACTGAGTGTCCAACACTGAGCCCTGACTCTGACTCAACCCCAATGAACATTTCAACTTGTGGATGTACTGGAACACTGACTGAACCCCAGACCTCCTCATCTGATGGTACCAACTGAATTCACTGTTACTATAGTGACTGAATGAGTAAACAGCTGGAACCAAATTTCTTATGGCAACACACTTGGCAAAATAAACCTGGTTCTGATTCTGATTCTGAACTCCCACAGTCACACTCCAAAACCAAGTGTAAAACCTTTCCAGAAGAGTGGATGCTATTATAGGAGAAAGAGTGTGATTAATCTGGAATAAGATGTTCATAAATAAAATATGGATGTGATGGTCAGGTGTCCCAAAACTTTTTCTGCTATAGTGAAGCTTGTTAGCATGACACAGCTTAATGTAGCTTAGAGGTATATGGCTAGTCAGCTAACGCAACTAGATTAGCCAAAACAAAAATCATGCTTCATGACTAAAATGTGATCTTTGTCACCTTGTGAAATCTCCTGAAATACAATGATACAATACCAGTTTTCTTGAACAGCTGACTATAAACAAAAAATAAACTACCCATGAAACTAGCAAAATACATTACTAATAAACTGTAATACTATTTAATATGAAGTTTTTTAAATACCAGGACAACAAACTACATTTATTCAAAAATGTTGTTTAAAAAAAAACTCGATTTGTTTCAAACAGATCACTCAAAGCTTTTTTAAATCAAGGTATAGTGCAAAGCAACAAATGAAAACTATATTGTGTGTAATGGATGTTTAGGAGTCTATCGAATGATTCAATTGAGTGAATTAACGAGATTCAGGTTGCTGATTTCCAAACTCTAAACGCTCCACCTGTTTGTCAATGGGTTATGCTAAGGTATAATGCTAATGTGTTATGCTAATGCTCGATCAAGCGTGGCTCATGCTGTGGTTACAGCCACATGTAGTTGTGTTACCAAACACACCTCTGTCATCTGTATGAATATCCGCATCATTTGTGAAAGGGCAGCAGAGAAATTAACAGTGTGAAAATGAAGGCAAACTACATAGCAAAATAGTTTTAGCTGGTTTACGCTTAGGCCAAAAAGATGTTCCTTTAAGAAAAACAGACCAACGTATTGTGAGCGGCATTTTTTGTGGTTAGGATCTGCCAATATCATATCAATAAGTGTCTTATTACCAGAAGACCCAGTTCTGCTGTGGCTAACATTTTACCACATATGGTAATATATCAGCATTAGCATTTCAACACTGGTTGCATGTGCTCTTCCGAGAAAATACTTTTAACCCAGATCTTTAAAAATATATATATTTAATTTTTTTCTGGCTCCCCATGAAAGTTTTTATGACGTCTTTTTCTGCGGTTGTTAAACAGGGCCGTGTGAGTGAGAGCCAGCCGAGGTCTGTTCTGCCCTCAGGACTCTGCGATTTTACTCCCCCATTCCTCATTTTATTTCATCTCCGCTCGTTTCTCTCCATGTGTCTAAGCTGCCATTAATTCTGCGGGTGAGGCAGGTGTGGGGAAGCGAGAGGGAGAGAAAAAGAGAAAAATGCCAGGCCTGTGTGAGCCAAATATGACCCATCAACACCTTGAACATCTGGAGCTACAGGAAACTAGAACTGGCAGAGGAACAAAATGGAGTCATGTCTCTAGCATCGAGCTGCAGGTCAGAGATCAGCAGGGTGTAAAAGTCTGCTAGTATTGTGAAGCTCACAAAACGGCAAATTGCCAGTAAAAGCCTTCCATTTTGCCTTAGTGCCAGTCACTGTAATTTTAATTACTAGCAATTAGTGGTTAATATGCTGTGCAATGAACAAACATGAAAAAAAAGAATAGCCAACATTTACATGCCAACGTGATAATTAGCTATGAGTTAGCAGTGACAGCAATATTTATTAAAGTATTTATTAAAATATATAACATCTAATATTAGTAGAGAATTTTGCATGTGTCCTTCCTGTGGTATGTCAGGTTTCTTTGACAGACTCGTTAAAAATGTTTGAGCTTGCTAGTTTTAGAAAGTGAGCTTAGCATCGCAGCAAGAGCGTTATTATAGAAGCTTGAGTTATCAGGTGGAATTTTGTGAAATTGTGATAGGAATGACAACTAAAGCAATCAAAATAGATGACAAATTATCCTTACACTTACGTTTGTCACCGGAGCACGTTTTGGAAGAAGAATCGGGTTCCTCAACACCCAAAATATTATCGCTTTAGAGTACCACTAAACACCGGCTGCAGTCTAAGTTTGAAAGTAAACTCCCAAAATCTATCTCTTACCTAAGTTTTAACTCCAGAAATTCGCTGTGAAGGTAAAGTGGAGTTCTGGTGCAGTGGGACGTGTGAGGACATTACACTGTGTATATAAATGAGTTCATGTAATATCAGTGAGACACTTCAGTCAAGTGCAATCACACATTTAAAATCTCACAATGTTTACATAAAGACCCTAAAATGCTGGAGCACTTATTAGATTTATTGAAAAGGTTTACAGTTACTGTAAATGCCAGAGGCAAAAAATCTAAGTAGTAAGAGTTCTTCTGACAAAAAAGAAAAGAAAAGTTTGTGAACCCCCTTTGCTTAAAGAATATTTCATCCCCTGCTGCCACTGCAATGTCCTTCTGGTTATTTGGCGTTACTTTCCTTTTCCCTTTCTTCTCATCTCTTCTATTCTCTTTTCCTCAGTGTGTTCTTATGTTTCCACTCTGAAGCTGTCAATAACTCCTTCTCTCTGTAGTTCCCTCATAAAGTGCACTTGGTATAGAGTGAGTATGTGTGGATTTTGTGTGTGCAGTGGACCATAGCAAGCCCTGCACCAGCCAAGCACTTAATCACCAGGGTGTGGCCGAAAGGACAGAGTCTCTCTCTCTCTCTCTCTCTCTCTCTATCTATCTATCTATCTATCGATCTCTCTTTTTCCCTAAAACTCTTTATTATACTCTTTTGTTAGCTGTTTCTCTTCTTCAATGGCTCTCGTGTGTGTTCATTCCATATTTTTTTCCACTCTGTCCAGGTGTTTTAATGCTATGTGGTTTAATATCTACCACAGTGGCACAGTCGCGAAATGAGGTCGCATCTGTGGCCATGTTGATCACACGCACACTGACAGAGAAAGAGAGAGAGAGAGAGAGAGCTACAGTGTGTCCTGCTGCTCTTCACCTCGAGGAGACAAGTCCAAGTCACTTAACACCACAGGAACCATGGAGACATTTATAGTGGAACTGAGTGTGATCTCTAAAAAGCATCCATCTGTATCAGATGTGTGTGTGTGTGTGTGTGTGTGTGCGTGTGTGTGTGTGTGAGAGAGAGAGAGAGAGAGAGAGAGAGAGAGAGAGACCAACATATCATTTATACCATTACTACTATGTACCATTTTGTTGCAGATTTTATTGTAGACTATGGATTTATTTTATCACGATTCTAACAGTGAATGATGAACAGTTGATGTGTATTATTTATCCACTTGGGTTTTCTTTTCCAAACAAACAAACAAACAAAAAAAGGGGTGGGGGGTTAAAAGATATAAAAAATTTGTACAGAATTAAGAATTGTGTTATTCTATTATATTATATTATATTATATTATATTATATTATATTATATTATATTATATATATATATATATATATATATATATATATATTATATATTATATTATACATATTATATGTATAGAAATAATTGAATTTGGATAACATATTAATTAATATTATTTAAATTACCAATATTCTAAAAAATGCTTCAAGCTCATCTGTTGCTCTACACAATGTATCCCCCCCCCCCACACACACACACACACTCCCCACTCCCAACACCTTCTGTCCTCATTAAAGGAAAGGGACCTCGACAGGACCAACACTGTTAATGTATTATTCGGTTAGTGGGTCATTGTGGGTGTGTGTGTGTGTGTCCAAGCAATGATACCCCCAGTACACTTGCACCAAATGGTGTGGAGAGTTTGAGTCATAGGTCATCCAAGAGGACGAAGAGAGAATGACTAACAAATGGCATCTCAATTATATGTGGGTGGGTAAAAGGGACTGTGTGTGTGTGTGTGTGTGTGTGTGTGTAAATAAGATGAAATAGGTTTCCTATTTGTCACATTGTTTTCTCTGCAGAATTCTCTGTATGTTTGTTGACTGGAGTGAAATTGGATGCGAGTCTGGTTCAAATTCACAAATAATAAAAAAGTTGAAATGCGTATTTTAAAACCTGAATGCCAGAGCCAGAGAACAATAAACTCTTACTAATGTTCATAAAGGAGGAAAAAAACAAAGAGGGCTTCAAGGTTTTTAGTAAATGCCATCACTGTCTCTGCATTCTTGGGCAGAACATCTTTCTGGAAGCTTTACAGTGTGAGCTAATCATCTGCTGTCTGTACGCTCTGAGGAACCGTAATGTAGTCACAACAGAGAATAAGGGAGCCGGAGGAAACAGGGGCTGAGTCCACTTCCTAAACAGGATGACAGAATCTATCAGTGATATAGACCTCACACACACACACACACACCACATTCATATCCGTAGAAGAATGTATTTCACATAAACAACGTAGGTGTTTGAACTGTTCCAGCAGCTATAGAGATTTCACTGTAAAACCTAAACCTAAATGTTTTTACATGTTCATGTCCAATATTTTTATCTGATTTTTTACCAAAGTAAGGAACAACAGACACACACCATAGCAACGTTGTGAGAGGTGAGATATGGAGTACAGCCTGCACAAAGCAACGTTTCATTCACCACCTTGAAGTTGCTTATTTTACAGAATCAGCACATTGAAGAGTTTATTGTTTATTCTTCTTAAACTTTGCCGATTTGCCAATTTGTATTTCTAAACGTATGTTGTACTTTTTTTATCCATTTATGGATTTAATAGTATGAAATGAGAATTTTTTTTCTGAGCGCATTTATGTGGCCAATCAGAGTAAAGCATTCAGCAGCGCCGTGGTATAAAATGACATTTTTGTGGTATTAATAACTTTATTCCATAAAAACGGTGCTAAGGACACAGTAATGAGCTGCAGATTCATAGAATAGGATTTAAAAAAAAGAAAAAATAAAAGTGATGTGGTTTGGGTGTGTCAAGAAAGTGAACTGTAAGACCTGGATATTTGCACGGTATAAAATATTTCAACCAGAAGATTACTAGATACTTTGCCTTTTATTCTTATACCTGGCTTGTATTCATGTTCATATGTGATAAAATAATCAGATTGGATAGATAGATAGATAGATAGATAGATAGATAGATAGATAGATAGATAGATAGATAGATAGATAGATAGATAGATAGATAGATAGATAGATAGATAGATAGATAGATAGATAGATAGATAGATAGATAGATAGATAGATAGATAGATAGATAGAAATATTTTTATTCTATTTTATTCTATTCTATTGTTCTATGAATAAAGAAGTTGACTGAATCCATGGAAAATCAAATCTTTTCATTTATCTCTGTCAATTCATTTATTTTTCATCAGTGTTGATGATTAGATTCAGAGATTTTTGCGCTTTTTTCCCTATTTATCAGTGGCCCAGCACAGAGGACAGAGGAAGCAGATGAGTTGAAGCTTGAAACTCACTGTTGAGAATGTGAGTGAGGTGGACAATAATGTGAAACAGATGCTGAGACATTTTTAAAACCTCTCTCTCTCTCTCTCTCTCTCTCTCTCTCCCTCTCTCTCTCTTTCTCTCTCTCTTTGGTTCTTTCACTCTCCCTCTCTCTCTGTGTTTCTCTCTCTTTTTCTCTCCAGATGTTATAGGGCTGTGGTTTTGATGGGATGGATTCTACTTTATTTCCATCTCCAAATGTCTTATTTAACGCTCATCAGCTCTGAAGGCCCCCCTCTGGGGCCGGATATGTGTGTTTCAGCGTTGAGGCTGAAATAAAGAAGGGGAATAACAAGATGAGGATAAAGCATAAAGAGGTGATATGTGGCCCTTTATTAGGGCTAGAAAGCAGCCATTAGGTGTTATTAGACTCGCTAAACGCTGAGCTACATCCCACGATTTGACGGATTGCCTGGAAAAATGGAGACGTGCTAAAAGTCTGGTCTGAATTTGCTCCTGTTTATTCAAAATATACAAAGCAGATACGCCTGGCCAGGGTAAGCTTGGACAAATCTGCCAAACGGTTATCAAGTTAAACTGGATTAACAGGATAAACAGACCCCATCGAAACATGTTTATTCTTTTACCGCATTCAAGAACCTCTTAAAATAAATCCAAGCACATCTATTTAGAAGAACTTTCTAGACCGTTTCAGCGGTTTCCGCCAGGGAAAGTG
Source organism: Tachysurus vachellii (assembly GCF_030014155.1). Lineage (NCBI taxonomy): Eukaryota > Metazoa > Chordata > Actinopteri > Siluriformes > Bagridae > Tachysurus > Tachysurus vachellii. The sequence continues at coordinate 4,564,954 of NC_083478.1, read as the reverse complement.
GAGACACAGCCTGTCCACAGCCCACCTGGCCTGGAGCTCCACCACAGAGAGAGAGAGAGAGAGAGAGAAAGAGAGAGAGAGAGAGAGAGAGAGAGAGAGAGAGAGAGAGAGACCCAGATCTAATCAATTCCATGCTTCCTTGTTAAGACATGCTGTTTTTTCTCTCCCAACACATAAAATAAAAGGAGTCAGTAGGGCTATCTCAGAAAAATCCATTCCAGAGCGAGTGATCTGGAAAGCTGTGCCTCATAAAAAAAAAAAAGAAAAAGAAAAAAAAACTTACATCACAGCTGCTAAAAGGATTTTTGTCTAACACTTTATCCCAAAAGTAAGACTTCACTGTAAAAGAAGCACCGAAGAAGGATGATATCATCCGTCTTTCACCTTCGCTCCCTCTTTTTTTTTTTTTTTGCTTCCATCCCTCGCTCGCCTAATTTAATTGTCAGGGTGAAAACGGGAAGTTCCGCAGATCCGCATCATAAACGTCACCCAGTCACTGAGCAGGTCCATCTCTGGCATACAGTACATTGTGTGTATGTGTATGTGTATGTCTATGAGAGAGTGATGGATGGTGTAACGAGTGTTTATGACGCGTGGCGTGTAACATTCAGGGTCAGGAAGAGAGCTGGAGTGCGGGAGGTAAGGTGTTCTCCGGAGGAAGATAAGTCTGTCGAGGGGAAGACGAGCATCCGTACCCAGCGAACAGGGTGTGATCTTCAGGGAGAATAAAGCTACAAATCCTTACACAGGAATACAACCGGACACGACTGGAGATGCTTTAATAATTATTATATCATATTATAAAGCATGAATATATAATACTAGTAAAGAAACGGGGAGAGAGAACATGGTCAAGGGTAAATAAAATAGAGCTAAAATAAATTCAAACGTGTTCAAATAAGAAATAAACCCTTTTTTCAGGTTATTGCACATAATCCTAAATAATACTGTGAGTTTATATTAAAACTCAGATTTCTTTTATCTTCTCTGTAGTGTTTATTTTAATAAATTCTCGACAAACCTACACTGAATTATTGAATTAACTTCTTTTTTTATTACATCTCATTCTAATCTGTTATTATTAAATGCATTCTTAACCCAGATTAACCCATCATGTTAACATTAGTCCAGTATTAACCTCTTATCCGTTCTAGTCCTGGACCAACTGCTTGTTATTAAGATCAATCTTTTATTATTAGATTATTAGATTAACTCCTTGATTCACTCCACAACAGATCTTTCTTTTCTATCTTACATCAACATTCTATTATTAAGACTAATTTTACTTGAACCCCTGAATAAATACAAATGAACCCTTTTCTATTAATCCTTAATCGTGTTATCAACCTTTATGAAAAAACCCTTGTAATGTCGTGTAGTCCTACATTAACCCTTTCTTTTTTTTAATCCTTTAGTCTTTATAATTTTCTTAATTATTTATTTCCTCTTATTAATCAGACATTAACCCCTTGTTATTGCAATCAGGTTATTTTTTTCTACAGAAATGTAATTTGTTATTCTTAGAGATCTAGATCTGATGGTCTGGAAAGCTGCTTAGTAAAAATGTTTATCGTTAAAAAACATAATTACAAACTGCTATAAAATAAAACTGAATTGAAAATTCCTTAATTTATTGTTGTTATTGTTGTTGTTATTCTTACTGCTATTGTGATTCATCCTTTTTATAACATTAGCAAATGTCATTAAATGTAATTCTACGACATTATTAATCCTATTTAAAAGAGCAACCTTTAGTGCTTCGTTAACTCTGTTATTGAGAGCTAATTCGGTTAGCTACTCAATGATGAAGAATAAAATATATGTCCATTAAAAATACATAGACTAAATAGAGGTAAATATATATATATATATATAATACATCAAAATCTTACTCAGGTCAAAGCCAAAATGTGCTCTCAAGTGAAAGTCAGAACATTGTTATATACTAAAATGTGCTTCAATTAAAAGGTAAATGTTTTTATCTGATGTATTTAGGTGAAAGGTTTCTTGTCTAAAACCGTATTTGTTCTGTCTCCCTAATGCTACATGATTTGCTTAAGAATTAAAAATCATGTAAATAACTAATATTCACCATTAGCAAGAATTTGGCAATTTATCTTAGCTACTGTAATCAATGCTAATCTGACCTTAGTAGCAAAGAAAACAAGCTAACGTAGTTCAGTATAACCAGAAATTGGTTTACAAACTAGCTTTACAAGTTACATTAAAACAGACGAAGGAGATCTAAAATGTCTTATTTGCTATGAGTCTTCGCTTACTTCCACATAATGACTGCTTTTACCGAGGAACAGCTAGGACGCTAATCCTCAAGTCAGGACTTGACTTTTTATTTACTCTATTTTAGAGTAGAATTACAAGTAAATAATAAGTAGAATTACACCAAACTAATGCTTAATTGGATTGACCTGTTCAACACTTGGCCTCTTTTTCAGCCTCTTGCTTGAAAACGACATGCTAAAAATGTGTCGTCAAACTAAAATGAGTAAATCTCATAAACTTCAAGGTCTATTTGAATAATTTTTGTACTTAGAATATGTTTATTTATTACCATTTTATATTATGTTATATATTACCATATTACAGTTATATTGGTGTTTTTTTTTTTGCTTCTGGTTCTGTGAGTTTTTGTCACAGAGTGCTCATGCTTATACCGTCGGGATCTGAAGAATCTGGTCGTGTTTGTAATCTGGTTGTGTAACGGCCGATCGCTTGTGTCAGGTTTGTTTTTCTGTCTGTTCTTTTAGCCGCTTGGTGTTGTAATTGTTTAGGTGGAAATAGTCTTTGTAGTCTTATAAGCTTATAAGCTAAGCTTCTTCCTGTACTTCTTCTATGTTGCGTGTGTAGATACATTCAGACTTTGTACGATTAAGAAAGGATTTATCATTTCCGTCCTTGCTCAGAAGGGGTTAACTGAGTATTAATGAAGGTAGAGTCAGTTACTCAGATCACTTCTGCCCTACGAGTGTCCCACAACATAAACATAAAGGGCGTGAGATGCAAAATCCAGATCTCTTAAAAAAAATAAGTAAATAAATAAATAAATAAAAAGTACGACTAAAAGATCAAGAGGATACAATGAAAGAGTATATTATCCCAATGAAAAGATTTACAATCAGGACACGTAATGTGTGTTCTCTGTTTACAACATGCTGTTGCCTTCCACATGCTGCGTTTAGCATAAAAGCAGCCATGATAAAAATACAAAGAACATTTTCTTCCATCTCCGTTACAAGGTCACGCTGTTGATCAGCAACTTTTTTTTAGTTGCAAAACAAAAGACTACAGTTTCACACTTTAGCTGATATTTAGCTCGTATCCCAAACGTTTCCCGCGTTTCGTCGTCTGTCATTTCTCCCACACTCTTCTCTCTTATTGTTGCTATAAATTCAAACAGCCCTTTTGCACTTTTACTAGAACAGAGAGTCATTAAATGGTTGATTTCAGATGGTAGAGTGCAAATGGTTTAAATTAGCTTTATTGATCTTCGAGTCCAATAGCCAGCCAAGGAAAAACTGACACCAGGCTGGCGCACGGGCAGCAGTTTCCACTTGGGTTGTTTAAGATGCCTGCTTAATCGCACAGCTTAGCAAGAAATATAATACAGAATAAAATGACAGCGAAGCCAGAATTATGTTTGCTATGTATTTTTTCTTCATTTCTTCTTAAATGAATAAAATAAAATAAGATAAAAATTGAGCATGTAGGGGCACGGTGGCTTAGTGGTTAGCACGTTCGCCTCACACCTCCAGGGTTGGGGGTTCGATTCCCACCTCCGCCTTGTGTGTGTGGAGTTTGCATGTTCTCCCCCGGTCCAAAGACATGCATGGTAGGTTAATTGGCATCTCTGGAAAATTGTCCGTAGTGTGTGATTGCGTGAGTGAATGAGAGTGTGTGTGTGTGCCCTGCGATGGGTTGGCACTCCGTCCAGGGTGTATCCTGCCTTGATGCCCAATGACGCCTGAGATAGGCACAGGCTCCCCGTGACCCGAGGTAGTTCGGATAAGAGGTAGAAAATGAATGAATGAATGAATGAATGAAAAAATTGAGCATTTCAGTTCGATTTCATGTGTATAGCGGTTTTTACAATAGACACCTGCACAAAGCAGCTTTACTTTACTACACAAATGTAAATTCAGGATTGCAATTGTAAACTGATCCCAAATTCCTTCAGACCATATGAGGAAGAAACCACGAGGGGAACCGAAAGGAAAAGGGAACCCGTCCTCATCTGGGTGACATCAGAAAGTGCAATTAGAAACCATTTCCCTTCTAAAACTGTGTACGATGGTCAAAAATTGCATTTCATTCCAGTTATTACATGAGCAAGTGACTAGTTAATGGATGACAAATTAAAAGACAAAATTGTGTCTCTGTTGTGTTATGTTGTGTTGTGTTGTGTTGTGTTGTGGTGGGGATGGGGGCATTTATTTATTCTTCTGTTCCAAAATGTTCCTCAGACATGCTGTAATAAAACATTTCTCTCATGGTGGGTGTGGTCTCTTCCAGGTTGACTCCACCCCCTCCAAGGCACAAAGACTGAGTAAATGATAAATGACGTGAATAAATAATGTAAATGAAGAAAATTGAAATGCTTCATTAGCACGTGCATGCGATCTTTTTGTACAATTAACTACCGGGTTTGGATGTTGTCAATGAATAAAAAAATAACTCCACACACAGAGGCTTTATAAATGAAGCATTTTGGCAGCATTGGAATAAAAAGATCACAATCAAGATTAAAATCACAAATTTTTGTTCAATCACAAGATCTCAACCTAACTGAACATCTACAGGAGAGTTTTTTCCATCACCATCATCAAAACACCAGCTGAAGGAATGTCACATGCTGAGAGTCACGTAGCATCAATGCCAGCAACTCTAGCATCGTGTTGACCTAAAAGTAATTTTTCACCGTCTGCAGAAACCAGGAGCATAAATCATCCAATCAGGAGCCAGCACGTTGAACGAGACACATGGCAAGGCGTTGGACATGTAAGACGCTCGTCTTCAAAATGTACACTAGAAACTCGTACTGAAGCTTTTCTTCTGTAATCGTAGCCGATTTTTCAACACTGGAGCACGACCGTGTGAACTCATTCTGGTCACATACGCTTTCTGTGAAGTTTTGTGGTGTCTCTGCTTGCAGCATCAAGCAGAAACTGTATATACTCATAACTCATAACCACAAATTCTTCCTTTGAAGTAAGTTATCCCACTCAGAGAAGACTAATTCTACAGACTTTAATTTACAACGTCATCGCGACCGAAGAATTCCTAAAAGCGTTTTACAAAAATGAACTTTTTTTTTTGCTTCTAGGAAAAACTGTCAACATCACAGTGTGTGTGTGTGTGTGTGTGTGTGTGTGTGTGTGTGATCACACATACTGCACAGACGTGTTAGAGCAAGAGCATTTAGTCAACACAACAGCTAAAGGCAGATTGTTTGGGATCCGTATTAACAGAGAATCTAAAACAGCAAGCAAAGCACACAGTCATTAGACAGGCAGCGATGCAAAGAAATCCCAAATACACTAACTTGAGGAAACGTGGTCGAAGGAACAGGCAGAAGTCGATAAATGAAAACATCAGAGAAGATCAGAAAAGGCTGAGAAGCAAATAAACGGCTTGGTACACTGTGAAGGAGGCAATACTTCACATGGTACTATAGCGTTCATAGGGTTTAGAAAACTGTCAAAAAGGAAGTGACCCGGAAATGTTCAAAACGCGGGCGAGGGTTTTCTCTGGCGTGGAGGAGAGAGAATCAACAATTAATAAGATTTAACAATTCGCTTGTTTTTTTTTTTTTGTTTTTTTTGTTTTTTTTTCAGAAATTAAAAAAGCAGAATTGGTATAGTATATATAGTATAGTATATAGTATATATTATAGTATATAGTATATATTCTTTATAGAAATAAAGCAAGAAGGAATTGCTTCTCCCTTTACAGGAAGTGCACTCCTTTCTCACTTCCTTTCCCGTTCACGTTAATCGTGAATTAAATCCAGCAGTCGAGTTTAATCTTCTAATGCAAGCAAGTTTTCCTAAAACCACTGAGGTGTAAAAACAACCCAAGGTCAAAAAAGCTCAAAGCCACCAGTGACCATTAAAAAAACCACCAACATTGTGTACATGGTATAAGTTTTAAGGAAGGTGGGTCCTTGTTAGTGAAAAAGGGCAAACGATCAATGACCAGAGTTTCCACTGATGGTCGTACACACCAAAAATACACACTGCCCACTCACACACTCCTTCTTGAGTTATGAGTTCTCTCTCATAAAAACCCAGCACACTTCATCTCTCTGTTGCGCTCTCTCTCTCTCTCTCTCTCTCTCTCTCTCTCTCTCTCTCTCTCTCTCTCTCTCTCTCTCTCTCTCTCTCTGTTTTTAATTCTCAGTCCCTGAGCTGAGTTGTCAATCACTCAGTAAGTGAAGTCGACCCCCAGTGGAGACCAGGTGACATGCTGCGGGCTTCATGGATGAAGGAAGTGAATTAGAGGTGGAACAGAGGAATAGGGCTGTTTCTGTCAACACCTGCTTGAACCCAAACACACACACTAACACACATACATCTCACACACACTCTGATCCTTACACACCTTTACAACTGATCCCAAAACACAAAAGCGCAAACATCTTTTCTCATAAACTCTGGTGAAGAGCTGCTAAACTTCCCAGCCAGGAAGTACCACCACACACACACACACACACACACACACACACACACACACACACACACAGAGTCTTACTGAAGGCCCTTTTCCTGTCTGCATGGTTTCCCATGTGTTTTTTTTTTCGTTCTTTTCTTCGAATCGTTTCTTCATTAATTTCATGTGTTCTGAGCCGAAGCCCGCAGATCCACAGAGAGCTGCAGAATGGAGCTCTGAGTCCATCATTACACCAATAACTCCACACATTAATCTTTCATACAAACGCTCTTATTACACGGCACAGCAAAGGAGCACACACACAGACACTCATATATGCACACACACAAACATACCACAAGGTCTCTGCTGAAATGAACTAAGGATAAAAATAACCGTTATTCCATTCGCATCTTCGAGTCGCAGCTCTGTTCCGACTCTCTGCTCTCGCTCTCGCTCTCGCTCTGGTCATCCAGCCTGTTCCTGCTGCGTGACCCAGGAGAAATCTCTTAAAAGAGACGCAGTTAGTAAAGAGCTTGAGCTGTAATGGTGCCATCTTGGCTTGACCCGGTCCTGTCTCCCAGCAGTGCCATGTTGGCTCGGCTTTGCCGCGATCGTTTCCTGCAGCTCACGGAGGTCTGTGTTTTAGTGCCGGCATCTGCGGCTCGTACGGAGCCAACCGGCCTCAACAGGGCTCCCAAATAAGGCCTTTAAAAAAGAGACGAGACCGTGTTCTGTGCCGAAACTGCCGTAAAAAGCAATACTAGATCGTGAACGAGCGCTGAAGGCCTTCCTGTGAAGGACTTTTCACTCCTCGGTATTAAATACATATGTTTGTGATTGCTGTATTTCATGAATAATGTAGCATTGTGAAACACACACGCTTTATATTTCACATTATCACTAAAAAAAATGAGACAGAGTTAGTGTTTATACTTATAGGTGTGAACTCTTTAATGTTTATTGGATAATCTCCCAGCGAGACAGAGTGGAGAAAAGCAATAAAATAAAAGTCCAACATCCTGTTCACTATCCCTTCTAGTCCAGAATGACTTCACCCTGCCGGGTTTGTTGTTGTTTTTTCCTCTTCTTTTTTTTCCCCGTGTGCTATTTATTAATAGTTCTGAGCTTGTGTTGTTCCACAAAGCTTTTCTCTTTAAACATTAATCATCGTTATATATTGCAAGTTGATAAACCGTGAATAATGCATTAACATTAAGGATATAGTGTGAAATTGTAGCTGGACTGTTGCACGACGACTGTGCACACTTAACACGATGATGATCTATGATCATTCTTTGCCTGCGGTGACATGATTATGGTGTGAAGGTGGAGGTGGAAGTCGTGGCCCGTCTCCGAGAGCAGCTCGTCCTCTTCCTCATTAGGGTCCTTGTGTGTGTGTTTGGAGCAGAAGTAGCTCTTGTTACAGCAGTAAACTGCAGCTTTGAACTTTTAATAGAGCTCTGAAATTCAAGCAGAGCTTAAACAAACATTTCTGCCCAACGGAGAGAGAAAGAAGGGTCAAAGTTACAAATATTTTTAAGCTACCTGTTTTGATATTATGATATTAGGGGAATAAAGCTGTGTATATGGAGACCTCAGATTTTTTTGTTTTTAGATATTATTACACATTATTTTGGCAGATGCCCTTACATCCAGAGTGACTTACGATTATCTCATTTATACAGCTGAGCAATTGAGGGTTAAGGGCCTTGCTCGGAGGCCCAGCAGTGGCAGATTGGTGGCCGGGGGATTCGAACTCATGACCTTCCGATTATGTTCAAGATACATAACACTGTTCGAGTCAACACAGGAAAATGTGTGCTCTGAACGTATCAGTCATGTAAACTGATGTTGACAATTGACGTACCCCCATCTTTATTCCTTTTATTCTTCCCCCTTAAGGGTTTTGTCTCTCACAATGTCCTTATATTATATGCACTATCATTAGCATACTTTTGACATTGTTGTATTGTGTACCTACCCGTGTTTTGTGTTTAACACGTAACCGTACGGTACATGTAGTTTTTAAGGTATATGGGGTAAGGGGAGGGGGAGGGGCAGGTACAGGTTGGTCACAGTGTGGGCGCGGGGTGGTTTGGGGGATGGGGTGTTTTTAATTTTGGAATATAAACCATTTTAGCACTGGTATAATATACCGAACACACACACACACACACACACACATAAACACACACACACATGATAATCAGTGACAGTATATTATTTATACTATTTATATTTGCATCTTACATTTGCATAACATTTACTTCCTGTTATCACCCACACTAGATGACAAATCTCTTGTTCCTCTCTCAGTTTTATTAATTAAAATAAAAAAAGTTGCAGAAAAGCATCCAGAAGATAAAAGACTCTGTCCATACATCTCTGTACAGAAAGAGCAAATGTTCTGATTTGTTCATTCTGATTTATGATTAGAGTTGGATTTTGTCTGAGGAATGTAATTTATATAACTGAGTGTTACTTCAGGCCAACTCTAAATTATTTAAAGAAAATTAATTTTATTTATTTATTTATTTTAAAAATCATTCATTCATTCATTCATCTTCTACCGCTTATCCGAACTACCTCGGGTCACAGGGAGCCTGTGCCTATCTCAGGCGTCATCGGGCATCAAGGCAGGATACACCCTGGATGGAGTGCCAACCCATCGCAGGGCTTTAAAAATCATATTACATTAAAAAAAAAAATCTATGGATATGTGATATTATACAATTCTTTATTTTCTCCTATTCATCTGAAAGCATTAAGTTAATCAAGGATAAATAAACCAATTTTAATATGATTGATAAACACATAAATAAATAAATAAATAAATAAATAAATAAATGATTGAATGAATTAAAGAGGGGAAAAAAAATATTTGTATCTGCTTTTTTCAAGTTTTAAACATGATCTCATGCTTGGACATTTTGCTAGAATTTGTTTTTCTCGATCCATATAAAAAAAATCAAGCTGAAACCTGAACCAAAATCCATCCATCACTCGCAACCTACACATTTTCCGAAAGGTAGTCTTTCACTTTTAGCATTTGGCAGAAGCTCTTATCCAAATACAGAGCAACTTTTTATGCAACTCCGGCTTAAGGGCCTTTCTCAAGGGCCCATCATTAGCAGCTTGGTGTACTAGGGATACAAACTCACAACCTTCTGATCATTATTCCAACACTTTAACCACTGAGTTCCCACATCGCTTACCGAGTCCTCGTCACGTTCAGATTCCTCCTCATTTTTATATGAGCTTAAAACATTTAAATCCGTGAAATTAGCTGCATTTTCTCCTGCATAGAAAAAGCTTCCTGCTAACACAGAACACACATCCTACAAGATCCAACACTAATCAGCTCACGAAACACTAAACCCCGATATTATTCACGTATATACTCTACATAAAATATATCTGTCTAACGCTGGCTGTCAGAGACTGTCTAATCTAAACAATATTTCCTTCTTAATCTCTCACCAAATCTTTATAGATGAAAACTGAGATTCTGTATATCGGGTCGAAGAAAAGCTGAAACCTCAGCAAAAGAGGCTTTTTATTTATTTGAGCTATTAAATGTTTACTGCCATCACATGTGTTGAGAGAGATGGAGAGATGGAGAAGGACATGGAAAACCTTTCGGTTTCACTCTGCAGGGTGTCGAGGGGTTTAAAAGCCTTTGTTCTGTTTCTACGCTGACGTACAATCTGATGCTTAGCTTTTAGCTCAGGCTCTGATTGATCTTTTTCTGAGCAGGAATAAATAAAAATGTATTTGAAATGCATCCAAAGAAATAGAATCAAATATTTAATCATGATGTTGCTCTAAGAACCAAAGATTGTAGTTTTCATGCTTTTATTTTACTACATTTCTACGTGGTTTGCGTTGTTATGGTGATTAATGATAAAGTGACAGATGGAAATTTGATGAAAATTTGATGAAAAGACAAGAATTAAGGAAAACAGGGAGCCGTTCACTCTCTTCATCTTCCTTCAATTAAACCTCACGCTGCTTAATGTGCACTCATTTAATAATATAGTATTCAGCTTCAGTGCACCCTTGCTTTCACACACACACACACACACACAAAATGTAGTGGATTTCATCTGATACTATCAAAATACCGCAAAAGCCACTGTAACAGTCTGACGATCACAGCAGTGCCAAAGGGATGAAACATGGGAAAATACAAACAGTCACACACACACACACACGTACACACACACGTACACACACACACTGTGCCTGCAGGCGAGGCCCATACCCTTGTGTTGATCTACATAATCATGTGCAGAAGCTCTTTTAAGAGGGAAAAGTCCAATCCCCGTTTTCCCAGGGCCTCCTGGCTTACAGGAAGTACTCTGACCTGCAGCTGCCAATCAGAGACAGAGAGGTCAGGTGGAGAGATGTGTTTCTCTACATCACACACACACACACACACACACACAGGTGGACACATCAGATCATTAGAGAAATGGAAATAAAATAAAAAAAAATCTAAATTTTTACTGTTTCTACTCAGACGCTGTATTTCATGTAAAGAATAAAAATTCATTCATGTAAAAATAAATTATTAAATCGATTTAGAAATGCAAAAAAAAAAATCTCTTGTGCAAACTGGTGTCATTAGAAAATATGTCCATTATCCACTAAATGGGAAGATTTCATGCAACAAGTCAGAATCGTGGTGAAGGTACTGTAATGGAGGTTTCTTAAAGTTTTTGTTTTATTAGTGACAACATTATTAGTCTTCGGTGCCATGAAGATTTTGGATCTTCACTGAGATGAGTCCAACCATGTGAGCATCCCGAGGCATCTAGAGATGTACCAGCTCCAGTTGCTTCATGAAGTATTGGGACATACTGTACTATGAGGAGATGCCACCTCCATGTGGTCTTTGAGGACAGACTGACAGACTGTATATTTTCACATCTCCAGTGTGAGCATGAGGTTCCCCTTTGAGTCTGGTTCCTCTCAAGGTTTCTTCCTTTCCATCTAAGGGAGTTTTTCCTCACCAAAGTCACCTCAGTCACCTGAGGCTTGTTCATTGGGGATAAATACAAATACATTTAAATAGATTTAATATTAATCTTAAATGTTTGTATTATATCAATCTTTATATTAACATTTTGTTTTATGTTTATGTTCTGTAAAGCTGCTGTGAGACAATGTCCATTGATAAAAGCGCTATACAAATAAATTTGAATTTGAAATTAAATGATTAAACACTCAATGGGAAAAGCTACAGAGCCACAGCGGACACCATAAACTGCAAAGATTTCACAAAGTGGTCTTAGATGAATTAGAAAAACACTTCATTTTTTTCCACACAAATGTTTGTATCTTGGGGGGCACGGTGGCTTAGTGGTTAGCACGTTCGCCTCACACCTCCAGGGTTGGGAGTTCGATTCCCGCCTCCGCCTTGTGTGTGTGGAGTTTGCATGTTTTTTCCTCCGGGTACTCCGGTTTCCTCCCCGGTCCAAAGACATGCATGATAGGTTGATTGGCATCTCTGGAAAATTGTCCGTAGTGTGTGAATGAGAGTGTGTGTGTGCCATGCGATGGGTTGGCACTCCATCCAGGGTGTATCCTGCCTTGATGCCCGATGATGCCCTGAGATAGGCACAGGCTCCCCGTGACCCGAGGTAGTTCAGATAAGCGGTAGAAAATGAATGAATGAATGTTTGTATCTTCAAAGTAAATGTTGATATCAAACTCATTTCTGCTCTCTGTGATGCTCCAAGTGCTTGTTTAAAATTCTGTTCAAGGTTATCAACAGAGGAGCTATTTTACTGTAATCTACTGAGTCCTTGAGATGTTCCCACCAATCTTTATCTGTTACAAATCAGTTCTTCATCAGCGATCGATTGTAGTCTTCAGCCGGAAGGAATCAGTGTTAAGTCTGAAATGACTCTGACCTGTTAGTTCCTCAGGAGCTCTCGGTTGCTTAATTCCGCTCGACTACAATCTGTTGTAGAAGGGAAATGAATTACATTGACATCATTTCCTGTCCAGTGTCACCCAAATGAGGATGAGGTTCAGTTCTGAGTCTGGTTCCTCTCAAGGTTTCTACCTCATATCATCTCAGGGTGTTTTTCCTCACCACCGTCACCTCAGGCTTGTTCATTAGGGATAAATATTAGAATTTTTACAAATTACAATTTGTATTCTGTTTCTATGCTTCTGTAAATCTGCTTTGAGACAATTGCAATTGTTAAAAGACCTATACAAATAAATTTTACTGAATGAATGTAGAATAATATAAGATCTATGTAAGTCACTGCTATAGTGTATAAGATTACATGTAAGTCACTGCTATAGTGTATAAGATTACATGTAAGTCACTGCTATAGTGTATAAGATTACATGTAAGTCACTGCTATAGTGTATAAGATTACATGTAAGTCACTGCTATAGTGTATAAGATCTATGTAAGTCACTGCTATAGTGTATAAGATTACATGTAAGTCACTGCTATAGTGTATAAGATTACATGTAAGTCACTGCTATAGTGTATAAGATTACATGTAAGTCACTGCTATAGTGTATAAGATTACATGTAAGTCACTGCTATAGTGTATAAGATTACATGTAAGTCACTGCTATAGTGTATAAGATTACATGTAAGTCACTGCTATAGTGTATTAGAGTCACACTTTAATGTCACATTAATTTAAGGACAGAGCTGTTGTTATAGAACTTTCTGACCATCCTGACCAATCAGATATGTGCACTAAATAACATTGTGTTATAAATGTATAAATAAATGTTATTACAGGAGTGCTCAGTTTAATAGCCTCATGTCCTGCATATGGTCTGTCAAATCTGAGCTCTTCACATCTGACTTATCACTTATCAAGGTCACGTGGTGGTTGTGTGAGGGTTATGTGAGGGATGTGTGAGGGTTGTGTAAGGGTTGTGTGAGGGTTGTGTAAGGGTTGTGTGAGGGTTGTGTAAGGGTTGTGTGAAGGTTATGAGAGGGTTGTGAGAGGTGTGTGAGAGGGTTGTGAGAAGGGTGTAAGAGGGTTGTGTTAGGGTTGTGTGAGAGTTGTATGAGGGTTGTGTGAGGGTTGTGTGAGGGTTCTGTGAAGATTGTGTGGCGGTTGTGTGAGGGTTATGTGAGGGTTGTATGAGGGTTGTGTAAAGGTTGTGAGAAGGGTGTGAGTGGGTTGTGTGGAGGTTGTGTGAGGTTTGTGTGGAGGTTGTGTCAGGGTTATGTGAGAGTTGTGTGAGGTTTGAGGTTTGTGTAAAGGTTGTGAGAAGGGTGTTTGAGGGTTGTGTGAGGGTTGTGTGGAGGTTGTGTGAGGGTTTCAAGAGGGTTATGTGAGGGTTGTGTTTGTGTCAGAGGTTGTCTATTTAGCACCTCTGTGCTCCATCTATCCTGGACACTTATCATTCTGTTTGAAGTCAGATTTAATATATTTAAGCTCTCTCTCTCTTTCTCTCTCCCTCTCACTCTCTCTCTCTTTCTTTCTTTCTCTCTCAGCTTGCGAATTAAAATATCCGCACTTTCAATGGAATGGCGCAGGTCCAGAGTCCAAACCCACACGGCTAAGCAAATAAAAGAGCCCACTGCATATATCTTGGCAAAGGCTCATCATCAGATATACAGTTTCAGAAAGCCAACAAGGAAATATGTGCAACCCGAGACAATATCAACAAACTCGCCGTCCTCGCGCTCAGACTGAGATTAAAAAGAAGGGTTTTGCAGTTTAATGCGTGGAGTAATGCAAGCAAACAGTGCTGTGTGGAGAAATGCTCTGTTTGAGACAAGGCCTCTGAAATCTGCCAGCTACAGCTGCTACTGGCCTGAGACTATCTGATTCTAGGCAGACTTACATGAGGCACTATCCATGAGAGAATAGAGCGGATAGAGTGTACAGAAATACTAATATCTAATATAAATGTAATAATAACATTCAGAAATGTAAATCCGTGCTACAATTATATATTCAAAATTACTCTATTATTTACTAAATAATTCATTGTAAATAAACATAGTTTATATAAAATGTTTATATATATATATATATATTCATGTTTAATAATACTTTGATGATGGTCTTGATAAGACTCTACTCTATTAGTTATCTTTATTGTTCATTACACTTTAATAATTAATTCTCATGCGGTTGTTTCTTCACATCAGTGTTAGAGCTTTATTAACCCGCCTTCTTTGTCTCCACAGCGCTGAAGAGAATTCCACAGCTTCTACTGCCATCTACTGTCCGCACATGTACACACACTCATACACACACACTCACACACACACAAACACACACACACACACACACAAACACACACACACACACACACACACACACACACACACACATACACACACACATCCTACATACCACAACCCAAACACACACACACCCCACATACACACACACATCCTACATACCACAACCCAAACACACACACACACACACCCCACATACAAACACACATACACACACACACACACACATATACACACATACACACACACATACACACACACATCCTACATACCACAACCCAAACACACACACACACACACACCCCACATACAAACACACATACACACACACACACACATACACACACATACACACACACACATCCTACAGACCACAACCCAAACACACACACACATTCAGTGGTGTGTGTCAAAAGTGTGGTTCACCCCGCGATGTGTCCACTCGGAGGCAGGCTCCGAGTTCCGACAACATCCCACATACAAACACACATACACACACACACACACACACAAACACACACTCACACACACACACACATACACACACAAACACACACACATCCCACATACCACAACCCAAACACACACACTCACACAAACACACACACAGACACAGACACACACACACACACACACAGAGTACTGCTTTTTTTTTATTATGTTACTTTACAGTTTTTCTCAGTCACTTTGGAACATTTCTCAGATCAGAAATGAAATTCTCAAAACTGCTTGTTCAACCTCCACATCATTTAGTCTTTTGTGCTCATGATATGAACATTTCTCATTGCTTTGATCAAATTGCGAATGCTTTTGTACATCATTTAATGGATTGTGTACAAGTGTCTGCTGTTTCCTACATTATCAGTTGTTTATGTCGTATTGATCAAAATGTATTATACTGGTTTCACCTAAATGGTCTGAACCACCAAAACATTTAGGCATCAGTTCATTGCACAAGTCATTGAGTGCAAAATGGTTAAACCAGTTGTCAAAATTTGTCAAGCTCTTCTTCTTCACAGTTCTATTAAACTTTTCTTGTAACTGTGTCTTGAATTGATGAACTGTGCAGATGAACCTTGAATATCACTAATGAATGGGTTGTAGCGTATAATGGAATTGGAGTCAAGTGAACCACCTTACAACTTTATATATGTGGATGATGCTGGCTTCAATCTGAGCAAAAGCAGAAGACGTGGTCGAAATGTCATCAGCCACAGAGCTACTGTTGATTTGCCAGGCCAGCAAGAAGGAAATATCACTATGTGTGCTGCTATGTCTAGCAGGGTGTGCTATCTCATATTCCCCCTAGGCCCATACAACACACAGCATCTCCTCACCTTCTTAGAGACCCTCTACAGGACTCTTATCCCTGATGATGAAAGGGGTCCATTTCAAGATGATTTACCAAAGTATGTGATACTTTGGGATAATGTGAGTTTCCATCACTCAAACACCATCAGGCAATGGTTTCTGACCCATAACAGGATGCTGATGCAATTTGAAAGTGAAAGTGACGTGACATACAGCTAAGTACGGTGACCCATACTCAGAATTCTTTCTCTGCATTTAACCCATCCAAAGTGCACACACACAGCAGTGAACACACACACAACGTGAGCACACACCCGGAGCAGTGGGCAGCCATTTATGCTGCAGCGCCCGGGGTGCCTCGCTCAAGGGCACCTCAGTCGTGGCAAACTCCTCGACTTCCCCGACTTCTCCCACCCTATTCCCCATTCCTCAACCCAATTGAGGAGTTCTATTCAGCATGGAGGTGGAAGGTCTATGATTGCCAGCCACATACTCAGATGACTCTGCTGGCTGCCATGGATGCAGCATGTGAGGACATCACAGCAGAAGCCTGCAGAGGCTGGATAAGACATTCCAGAAGATTTTTTCCACGCTGTATTGCAAGGGATGATATCTGTTGTGATGTGGATGTAAATCTGTGGCCCGACAGACTGGGACGTCAGGGGGTAGAGACAGATTGCACTGTATAGTACGGCATGCACAGTTCTGCCTAAGAAGTGTTTCCTACTGTATGTTTACTTTTTGGAATTTTAATTTGTGTCTTTTTATTTTCTATCACAATGACATTATATTGTCATTTTTTTGTCAGTCCACTCGTAAAGAAAAATAAAAAAGTGTGAATCCTGTCGACTCTCTTACAATCAATATCCCACATACAGTATTGTGTAAATTTGTGCTGTTGAAATTCCTAGTTGCCACTTAGAAGAAATTCAGCCTCGTGCATTTTCAATACTTAGTTTACATCAGGAAATACTAAAATAAAGCCTTGTCATATTGAAAAAAAATGACTAAACATTTTGACTATCTTGTTCGTAAACAATGATAAAAGGACTTGTTATTTTGATGGCAATGATATGTTCAATGACACAAATACTTACTTTTGAGAGAAATACTAAGGATTTTGAGCAAATAACAGGCTTTTGCAAGAAATCCAATGTATTGTGCTGTTTGTACACATTGTTTTGAGAATGCACTTACTGATTTGTAAATCTTAAGGATGGTTCGAGAAAAATGCTCCAAAGCAACTGAGGAAAACTGTAATAGGAAACGGTCAAAGAAAAGTGGAAAAGTAAACAAAAATAAATAGATAGTATTTGAATGTCTAAGATATTGTTTGTTTGTTTGTTTGTAACACTATGATACAAATGATATGAAAAAATCGAACATCTGAAACAACCGAATAAATAAAACCCATAAAATTGTCTCCACTTTCACTGTAAACTACATTTCCCGTCGTCCTTTTTACCCGTCATGCTCCGCGCGTGTTGCCATAGCGTCTCACTGAAGTATCAAGATGGCGGCGCACAGTCCGGCTCGGATCTTCGCTTCTCTCGTTCCAGCCACCAGCGATGTTAGTGTCGGTGTGAAGGAGCTGGAGATGAAGCGGGGTGTGAAGGCGGGGTGTAGTCGATGTGCCGGTCTCGGGAGGCAGGTGGAGGTGACGGGTAACGCTGAGGTGTGTGTTCCTCCTGACCGGGCTGCTGTTAGTGTCTCTGTGTCTAACAGGAAGGAAAGCGCTAAAGACGCCGCTAACAGCGTGCAGCGCAGACTGGACTACATCCTGCACACCGGCCGCCAGCACGGACTCAGGGTGCGACTCATAAACACATCTCACACTCGCTTTTACACTTAGATGTAGATTTAATGCTGTTTTCCCAATGATCACTTACATGACCTCAACACTACAGCAGCTGAAGGGTCTGGGGATGGAGTGGAAGTTTAGTTTAACCCACTGTTTACACACTGTAGTGAGGTGGCTTGGTGCTTAGCTCGTTCGCCTCACACCTCCAGGTGAGGGGTTTGATGCCCACCAGTTTGGAAGTTCTCTCCAGGTACCGGGGTCACCTCCAGATACTCTGGTTTCCGCCCAGGTCAAAAGACATGCGCTGCATACCTAAAATGTCCGTAGTGTGTGAGCATGTGTGTGATTCTGCCCTGCAATAGACCAGCATCCCGTCCAGGGTGTACCAGGCCTTGTGCCCCGAGTTTCCTGGGATAGAGTCCAGGTTCACCACGACTCAGTAGGATAAGGATGGATGGATGGATGGATGTTTGTGTTCAAATAACCAACCTGTTTAAGTTGTTCAGTCTGATCTACATTGGAAAGAAACAGAGAGTTTGATCCCTCGAGCAGTTTTCAGTTTTCTTTAAAGTGAAACCATAATTCAGAAATAAAAGAAGCGTAGAGCAAAAAGTGAAAGGAATAAAAAACAGAACTGCCAGAGAGATTTACAGCAGTCCTTAAACAAACGTCGAACAAAAGTCCACATGAGCACAAATGTCCAAATGATGTCTGTCCATGTGGCAGGACAAGAGTCTCACTGTTGAAGCCGAAGTGCTTCAAAATGTATCTACATAGAATACAGTAGTTTTCTACCAACTCTTGTTTCTGTGAGGTACAGAGCAATGTTAAGATCAGTGTTGATGTTTCTTCAAGTCTCTCAAGAACACACACTGAGACGTGATTTACTGCGATGTCAGTATTATTTCTCTATATACCGACAGGGCGACACTAAAAGCCATCATGTTGAATTGTTTCTGTCAGGAGGAGGACATGACTGTGATGAAACACTTGCAGAGAGAAGAAGCGTTGTACTGCATGCAGGCTGAGGTGAGCAAACCTTTAAAACACTTCAGCACTTATTCACGATTTAGTAATGCAATGATTCTATGATCTGAATTGTGTGTGTGTGTGTGTGTGTGTGTGTGTGGGACAGGTGAGCATGGTGTTTTCAGACTTTGTGAAGATGCAGGCTGTTCGCTCGGTGCTGATTGAAAAGCTGGACAGAAGCGTGTGTGTTGGGGATCCACGTTTCTCCCACAGTTCAGAAAGCCTCAGTGTGTTACGGTAAATCTGAGCATTGTTTAAAAGCTCCTAATGCCTATAAGTTTTCTCACCCATCACAGCTAGATTTTTACCCGTCGAATAAATACATCTCAATCCGGCTTGACGAATGATGCAGAGCGGTGTGATATCTGATCTGTTGCTTTTATTTCAGGAGACGCGTGTGTGCAGACGCTGTGAAAAATGCTCGCCTTAAAGCACACGAGGTGTGTAACCTGCTAGGACAGGCTTTAGGACGGCCCTTAGTGGTACGGGAGGAGGAATCTCGGGAGTGGAGGTCCGGGCACGAGGGCGTGGCCAGTACTCCAAGTACTTTACAGGAGAAGTTGGAACAGATGTCAATCTCTGCGTCGTCACACGTGTTTGTAACATTTGAGCTGAGACCTAAGAACAGTATGAGGAAGAGGTGATGGACACTGGCAACTGTATACACAAACCTGCTGACAGTATGATTTAATAGATTAAACTTCTGTGAGGTTGATTCAACT
The DNA here is from genome assembly GCF_030014155.1 of Tachysurus vachellii. NCBI lineage: Eukaryota > Metazoa > Chordata > Actinopteri > Siluriformes > Bagridae > Tachysurus > Tachysurus vachellii. The sequence continues at coordinate 4,545,180 of NC_083478.1, read as the reverse complement.
TCCATCTTCAGATACGATTGGTAACTTCTTAAGCTCACACATTCATTCAAAAACAAAAACTCTCCTGAGCGAAAACAACATAGCTCCTCATTTACATCTCAGGAAATGTGGCTATAATTTAAATAAGGAATGAAGCACTACGGGGGGCACGGTGGCTTAGTGGTTAACACGTTCGCCTCACACCTCCAGGGTTGGGGGTTCGATTCCCACCTTGTGTGTGTGGAGTTTGCATGTTCTCCCCGTGCCTCGGGGGTTTCCTCCAGGTTCCCACGGTTTCCTCCCCCGGTCCAAAGACATGCATGGTAGGTTGATTGGCATCTCTGGAAAATTGTCCGTAGTGTGTGTTTGCGTGAGTGAATGAGTGTGTGTGTGTGCCCTGTGATGGGTTGGCACTCCGTCCAGGGTGTATCCTGCCTTGATGCCCAATGAGATAGGCACAGGCTCCCCGTGACCCGAGGTAGTTCGGATAAGCGGTAGATGAGTGAGTGAATGAATGAAGCACTACGTGATGTGTGGTTATGAGAAAATGGTACTGTGATGTGGCCCGAGGTACGATTTTTTCCTGTACCAGCATCTTCCACTGTGTTTGTTCTCTTTTACAGCAACAATTTGTGATTAAAAAAAAAATCTATATAAGAATGATGTATTTTATGTAGTTTGTACAGCAGTTATATTTAATGCTGTAGATCATGTAGGACAAAACAAGATCCTGTTATTACTGCTACCGTGTTATAGCAGTTATAAACATCCTTTCTCTTACCAGCCTGCCTTTTTTTATACATCTGCTGCTGAGTGGTGGAGGGACTGTGTTTAAAGGTTGTCCTTGTGTTCGTTCATTCGTTCTTACTAACGGTTTTAACGTTTGCAGGATCTATGTGAAATGATCCTCGTAACCTGCAGGTAAACTGATTTTTGAATCGATCCGAAGTCGCAGAAAAGTCAAATGTCATATAAGTAGTTATATTTCAGAATCAGAATCACAAAGAGCTTTATTGCCAGGTATGTTTTCACATGCGTGGAATTTGTTTCAGTGACAGAAGCTCCACAGTGTAACAGACAAATGTACAAGTGTGAAATGTGCAACTGAAATATAAATAGTGTTTTTAATGTGTTTTAAGTAAATAATGTGTAAGAATAGTGTTGAGTGTTCCAAGTGTTCATCAGATGGATTGCCTGAGGGAAGAAACTGTTCCTATTTCTGGTCGTTCTGGTGTTCAGGGCTCTAATAGCGTCGACCAGATGGCAACAGTTCAGTGTGAGGGGTCCAGAGTGATTGTCCCTTTTGCTCACTCTGGAGAAGTACAGATCTTATTAAAGTACAGATCTGTCTGGCATAAAAGAAGAGCTAGACTTTTGGTGGTGGAGGAATCCCTATCAATGCTGCTGAAATTTAATTTGAATTGTTATTCAATTCGGGGGACACGGTGGCTTAGTGGTTAGCACGTTCACCTCACACCTCCAGGGTTGGGGGTTCGATTCCCACCTTGTGTGTGTGGAGTTTGCATGTTCTCCCCGTGCCTCGGGGGTTTCCTCCGGGTACTCCGGTTTCCTCCCCCGGTCCAAAGACATGCATGGTAGGTTGATTGGCATCTCTGGAAAATTGTCCGTAGTGTGTGAGTGAATGAGAGTGTGTGTGTGTGTGTGTGTGCCCTGCAATGGGTTGGCACTCCATCCAGGGTGTATCCTGCCTTGATGAGATGACCCGGGACAGGTCGGAAAAGCGGTAGAAAAATGAAAGAAAGAATGTTATTCAATTCCTTTGAATAAAAAGCACACCGTGTTTTTCCAATGGCAGAAAATCTCATCACTATTACAAAACACTGACACTGGAGACTCCTTCACCATTTCAACCATTAAGACACCTTTTCTTCTGTTTACGACACATTTCCTTCATTGTTTTTTTTTTTTTATCCAAGGCCTTGTAAATGCACTGTTGTGATAAAAATGATAACATGAGTGTTAATATAACCCTGTGAATTCATTGAAAGTAATCAACACCTTATAAGAAATCGGCTTCTTCACAAGAATTCGTGAAGTTGTTTACATTAAACGTGTAAAGGCATCATGTGTGTAAAGCACTGGGAACAAACATGAATCTGAAATACTAATCGAATCCCAACCGTTCATTTAGACTAGAAAGTGAAAACTGCTGAAAGACGTCGAGTTCGGCGGTTATACTGATTCAAGGCTAGTAATTAAAACTAGATCCTTAATAATGCAAATATCACACATCCTGTGCAACTGTAACACATAAATAAAATCAACAACGCTTAATTAGCTCAGGTGTTTGGTTATTTATTCGTTTTACTTCTAGTAGACATTTTCTTGAAAACACTGTTTAAAAGCATGTTAAAAATCTATTGTACAATACTGAGGATAAACCCTGATGACCTGAATTACATTCATTACCCGTGTATGTCTAACAAACACGATCTTTTAAATAACGCAACAATAAAACGTCTCACTGCGTGGTTAGCTCTGATTTATTTCTGTGTGTTAATCATCCCTGAATTTGTAGTCCTAACTGTAAAAATGCTGAAACACAGTCATGGCTTAAATCACATCCAGACTCCATCAGGAGACTCAGAGGCAATGACACTGAGGAGAGCTGCGCATAAAGTGACAAGTGCTTATTCACAGCAGAACGACTCCCACACCTCCGCGATACGTCGACTTGTCAACTCGATCCGACGTGCCGGTGTGTCCGTCTCTGTTTCTCTCTCAGTCTTCTGGGTAAAGTGCGTTCAGCCAGTCGAGCATCACAAATTTTTTCCCGTTAAAGTGGGAGAAATAGTCCTCTAGGGTGGGGATATCTGGCTGGAACACAAACACACACATGAACACACACAGAGAATTTGAATTATTTTGGAAATGCAGGAAATAAATGTTTTTTGTTTTTTTTCTGATTACTATTCTGTGATTTGCATCTCAGTAAATTATCAGTGATCCTTTAAATCTATTACATCTGACAAATCAGTTTGATGCCGTGACTGCCATTAGTGAGAAGAACAGTTTATATTAACCTTCTTTATGGAAATGAAAACAAACTTTGGTCTACAGCTTTAACCTACTATTTAATATGATACAACTTTGAGCATTCTGACATCAATTCTAAAAGTAATACTAGCTTTACGGAGACTGGGACTGACAGAGACACAGAACTTTTTTTTGACTAACACTAATACGTTCATTCCTCTCTTACTGGTGCTTATAGATACAGAGGCCATGCCCACTTTAATGTAAATGATGTGTACAGGCCACACCTCCTTCAACATGTCTGACAGTTACATGGACACACCCCTTTTAATGCAAATGATGTATACAGGCCACACCTCCTTCAACATGTCTGCCAGTTACATGGTCACGCCACCTTTAATGTAAATGATGTGTACAGGCCACACCTCCTTCAACATGTCTGACAGTTACATGGCCACACCCCCTTTAATGTAAATGATGTGTACAGGCCACACCTCCTTCAACATGTCTGCCGGTTACATGGTCACGCCACCTTTAATGTAAATGATGTATACAGGCCACACCTCCTTCAACATGTCTGACAGTTACAGGGCCACACCCCCTTTAATGTAAATGATGTGTACAGGCCACACCTCCTTCAACATGTCTGACAGTTATATGGTCACACCCCCTTTAATGTAAATGATGTGTACAGGCCACACCTCCTTCAACATGTCTGACAGTTATATGGTCACACCCCCTTTAATGTAAATGATGTGTACAGGCCACACCTCCTTTGCCATGACTTGAAACATGAAAAAGCGAAAGTCAGAAAAGTCAGCGAAAGTGCCGAAAGACAATAAACGTTTCAAGCTACAGTGATAACTGTCAATTATAATGACTGTGATTAATCCTGACAACTTTCACAAGCGCTGAAATGATAGAATTAAACAATCAGAAGTGACTTAAACTAGATGGAGAAAGGATGGAGTTTGTACCCTGTATCCCTCGATGAGCTGGAGTATATTCTGGGGCAGGTATCCAATCATCATAGAGGATTCATCAGGTCCACTGAACAAAATTTTGTAGTGTGGGGTGTTCTCCATTCTCTTTAGCTACACACACACACACACACACACACGTGTATGTACAAATAAAGTATAAAAGGTGTAACTATGTCAATAAATCTATTCATTAATGTGTGTGTATTGACCTCAGAGTTGGTGTATTTCTTCCTCCTTAACCACTCTGGAGGAACCCGAAGTCCTTCGTCCCAGCCTACTATCACCCCCACCATGTGATTGTCCATCTCCATGACGACCTCTCCTACTCGATGCAGCACATACTCCGGCCTGGGACTGCGTGGCACCTCTGAAGCTACACACACACACACACACACACACACACACACGCATGCACAAATGCACACACTAAAGTTGAACTATGTGCTAATCTAAATGCTGTGACAGTCACTGGGTCTGGAAAAGCAGCTCATTTTCTATTTGTGAGCTTGAAGTGGGAAAACAAACAGTCTCTGAAATGGTGAATAATTGAATGTGAGACTTCTCAATAAGAAGTCCACATTGTCCTGAAGTGAGGTGAATAGTATCCGATCATAACACCTCCAATCTACTCGCAGTACTGTTCAGTCTCGGCTGTTCCGATCTAAAATCTTTACAGCTCAACATGCCCAAAAACGTAGTCCTGACAGATGATCAGTGGCACTTGAGCTCATGTGGGGTCATAAATCCTTCAGATACATCAGCTTGATATGGAACTGTGTAATATACAGTGTTGTGTCTATAGTCTCGCATGTTTTTTTTAAACTGTTAGGGTGGTAGAAATGTTAGGCTGAGACATAAGCAAAGAGAGAGAGAGAGAGAGAGAGAGAGAGAGAGAAGAGGGAACTCAGCTGTTATTTCTAGCACATTGTTTAAACTGTAACGGAACAGAAAACATACCACATGCCTCTGAGCTCCGTATTTCAATTCAATTTAGATAACACATTGTCTCAGAATAAACAACATCGATGCCTAATGATCAAGCCTGAGTTGACCGTGGTGAGGAAAAACACCCTGAGATGATATGAGGAAGAAACCTTGAGAGGAACCAGACTCAGAACTGAATCTCATCCTCATTTAGGTGACACTGGACAAGGAAATGATGTCAATGTGAATAATGTACTTTCTACAACAGATTGTAGTCGAGCGGAATTAAGCAACCGA